>NC_051156.1:5429083-5591832 GCF_013339745.2 Dermacentor silvarum
ATCCACTGCGGTAACGATTCAGCGGTGACCAGCGGGCGTGAGTGGGAGGGGTCCGTACAAGTCTATGCCCACAATTTCGAAGGGGGTGGACGGGCATAGTAGAGGCTGCAGAGCACCGGTAGGAAGGGATGTCGAGCGTTTTCTGTATTGGAATGAGGCGCAGGATCCAACGTATTTACCGACAGTAGTGGAAAGGCCCGGCCAGAAACAACGCGTTTAATGCGGTCGTAGGTCTTATGAAAGCCCAAGTGGCCGGCCGTCGCGTCGTCGTGAAATGCTTCGAATACTTGGAGTCGAAGTGAGTGAGGTATGACTGGTACCCATCGGTTACTGGAAGGATGGTATATTGATCGAAAGAACGCTCCACCTTGAAGCTTAAAACGCGAAAGTTGTCGTCTTAAGCGACTGTTGGGGCATCGCGCCAAGCCAGTGAGTCGGTCGATCAGCGTACGGCAGTATGGGTCAGTGCGTTGGAGTGAGACGAGGTCAGTAGACGGAAGAAAGTCAACTGAGGCAACCGACTGTCCCGGGCTACTGGGCGTGTGCTGAGACGTGTGGCTAGATGGTGACGTGCATACCGAAGGTGAAGCATGGGCATTTGGGGACAGCGGGCAGCGCGACAAAGCGTCGGCATCCTGATGTTGTTTGCCGGACCTATACGTGACAGTGAAGTCATATTCCTGCAAGCGCAGTACCCAACGGCAGAGGCATCTAGACAAGATTTTCAGGGACGACAACCAACAGAGAGCATGGTCACAACTGTGAAATGGCGGCCGTAGAGATAAGGTCGAAATTTTTGTATTGACCACACGATGGCGAGGCACTCCTGTTCTGTGATTGTGTAGTTGCGCTCGGCAGGAGAAAGAGCACGACTTACATAGTCACGACTTGCTCTTCAGACTTCTGATTCCGCTGCAGCAGGACAGCGCCAATTCCATGCCCACTGGAATCAATCTGTAGAATAGTAGGGGCAGTTGCATCGAAATGACGGAGCACGGGCCCTGACGTGAGAACCTGTTTGAGGGTCTGGAAGGTGGCTTCACAGTCGTCCGACCACACAAAAGACGTGCTCGAAGTCGGAAGTTTGTGTAGAGGAGCGGCGATGGTGGCGAAGTCACGGACAAAGCGGCGAAAGTAGGACGCTAGCCCTAGAAAGCTGCGGAGTTCTTTAAGTGTGGTTCGTGGCGGAAATTGCAGCACTGCAGCGATTTTATCTGGATCAGGCTGGATGCCATGCTTACTGACGACGTGGCCCAATACTTTAATGCTTCGGCTTGCAAACCGACACATTTTAGCACTGAGTTGGAGACCAGCTTTTGCTAGACACGCGAGAACTTGGTCTAGACGTTTTAGGTGCTGGGAGAAACTCGACCAAAAGATGACAGCGTCGTCCAAGTAACAAAGGCAGGTCTTCCATTTTAAGCCACGGAGTACTGTATCTGTCATACGTTCAAACGTAGTTGGTGGATTGCACAGTACAAAAGGCATCACGTTAAAGTTGAAAAGGCCATCAGGTGTAACAAACGCAGTCTTTTCTTTATCTGGCTCATGCATGTGAATCTGCCAATATCCGGAGCGCAAGTCGAGGCTCGAGAAATACTCGGCACCTTGTAAGGTATCCAAAGCATCGTCGATACGAGGCATTGGATAAACATCCTTACGGCTAATTTTGTTTAGCGCCCTCTAATCGATGCAAAAGCGCACAGAACAATCCTTTTTTATTTAACAAGCACAACAGAAGAAGACCAAGGGCTTGCTGAAGGCCTTATAATGTTGCGCGTCAGCATGTCGTTCACGTGTTCATAACTTTTCGCTCCGAAGGTGAAACATGGTACGGGCGACGGCGAATGATGCGAGAGCGGTCTGTTTCAATTCGATGAGTAGTTACAGTGGTCTGACCAAGGCCTCGCGAAGAAACGTCAAGACAAGCTTCATGCTTCAGTAAAATTGTGAGGAGTGCATTGGTCTGGGCCGGATTGAGATCTGCACTCAAGGTGGCGTTAATAGCACTAGTGTGGCCTTCTGCGGGCGTACAATGCGCGGAAGATGTGGCAGGCGAAACACTGACGACACATACCGGTGGAGCGTCGGCGAGCTTGGCGACAGTAGGCCCTTTCGGCAGTATTAGTGGCTCAGGTGTCGTATTAAAGGCTGGGAGGCTGGCATAGCCACTCGAGAACCGGACCAAGCAAGAAGCGATTGCGAGTCCTCGAGAAATGCAACGCTGAGAAGGTACAACCACTGCGTCTCCGTCGACAATGTCTGTTGACTCAACGGTAAAAATACGTTCTTCGTCTGGTGGGATAAGAAAATTCGCTGCTGCAATGAGGTTGGGACACGGGGAATCGAAAACTGGATACGTCTGAGTGTCGCTGATGTGAATCCTAGGGTCGCCGCACGAAATTAGTGCAGAAGCAGCTGACAGGAAGTCCCATTCTAATATCATCTGATGAGCGCACGTCGAAAGCACCGCAAGTTGCACATGATGACGAATACAGTCTATCAGAACGCGAGCTGTGCACTGTCCGGTAGGAAAGATGGGAACGTCATTGGAACCACATTGTACCGAACCAACATACAGCGTTTGCACTTTTCCCAGACGAAAGCACAGTTCACGATGTATAACAGAAATAGCGGCTCCAGCATCTACAAGGGCGTCGACAGAAACACTTCCACACAAACCGAGAGCAAATTGGTGGGGCGAGCAGGAGGAATTGGGACAGTCCGACACGATGCAGTTTCTCCTCCAAAAACTGCAGCCTCTAGTTTTCCGAACGCGTGTCCACAACATGGGAAGCAGCACGCAAGAGCGATGAGGAACGGCAGTAAGGTGAAAGAGAGCGACGCCGGGGCGAGCGAGATACTCGAGCCATGTCCTGGGAAGGTGAAAGAGAGCGACCTGAAGAGGTTGTGTACGGTCCGATAACGTAGGAATCTAACCCTGGTGTCCTGTCTCGCTCAAAGGTGGCATAGCCTCGCCTTTCACCTGTGTGACGCCCGGGAATTTAGGAGCCAAACCTAGGTGCGCCGTCTCGCTCAAAGGTAGCACACTCCCGCCTTTCATCTTGCTGACGCCGACGGCAGTAGCGAGAAATGTGGCCGCGAATACCGCAGTAGAAACAAACACAAAACGGGCGCGACGACCGCCACGGAGAGTAGTATGGCTGTGCAGGTATATTCGCTGCCAGCAAAGCTAGGGGGTAGCGGTAAGCTTCGGCAGGTGCAGACTGAACGGTCGAGGGAGGCCGGGAGGCAATTTCGGCATAACTTAGCGGACGAAATGGCCCAGTAGACTTGTTCATTTGGGCGTTTGTCATCTTCGCCAGTTCGTTCATGATGATGTCACGCAGTCCAGAAGGAGCGGGGTGAACATTTACTAGCGTCGCAGGTCCAGAAAGATGGCCTTGAAGTTCCTCCCTGATGAGAGTGCGTATCAGGGCTCGCAACTCAACATCACCGTTGAGACGAGGGTCACAAGAGGCGCGTGGCAGGCGAATAGACTGGAGCGTGTCTAGACGTTGGCATGCTTTGATAATATCACCAACGGAGTTTGGGCTCTGCATTATGAGAGCATTAAAGGCGACTGTGTTGATGCCCTTCAGTATGGGGCGAACGCGGTCAGTTTCCGCCATGTGACTCTGTGCGCGGCGGCAGAGAGCAAGGACGTCCTGAATGTAGGATGTAAGGAGTCGTCCTGCTCTTGTGTGCGCGTTGCCAGCCTTGGTTTCGCGATTTCGGAGCGTCCAGACGACATTCCGAATATCGGGCGAAATTGCTGGGTGAATGATGGCCAGTCCGAAAAGTCAATTTCGTGGTTAAAAAACCACGTCTTCGCAACTTCGGTTAGGTAAAAAGAGACATACCGCAATTTGTGCGTGTCGTCCCAATGGTTGACGTCGCTGGCTCTGTTGTAGTGATCGTGCTAATTTTCCACGTCGTCGCCGTGGAGGCCGGCAAAGACGGGAGGATCGCGGTGTTTGGTGTTCACCGTCCAGGTAGGCACAGCTGGCTGAGCAGAGGTGGTAGCAGCACTGGAGTTCCAGGGGAATCGGGAAAGTGAGAGGACGTGGGAATCGAATAACACTCCACCACTTGTGAGACGCCGACCGATGCGATGCCTTTATTTCCGAGCAGCCGCCCGAGGCAGACACAAAGCACCGCACGAGACAAAAGATGATGATGAGTCGTATGTACAGATAACGACGACGATATGCACAAATAGCGCTCACACAAGATGATGAGTCGTTTGTTCAGATGACGACGACGATATGCCCAAAATGCGCTATATATATATATATATATATATATATATATATCAGTGAAGTAAAGAGTAACCGGAGCCGGCACAGAAGTAGTTCAAAAATAGAAGCACGTTGGAAAAACATAACAAGACTTTACTGACGTTTCAGCCGGGGTCCGGCCTTCATCAAGAGTGCGTGTACAAGCATACAGAGCTCTACTTATACCTTTTTGCCGTAAGGGTGAAAAGAGACAAGAAAAAAATACAACATGAAAAAAATATATATATATAAATACAAAGTAAAAAAGAATACAACGAACACGTAAATGGAAAACTGCGCGTGCTCAGAGTGGAATTATTAAAAAAAGTGAATACAACAAGGCTGTGAAAACAAGCTCCTAAATCGTGAGTAGCCCATGACCACAGGTGTGCACAGATTTCGTGTCGTCATGGATGTCAACACGTGCAATGACTCATGTCAAAGTCATCAAAACCAAGGGCATGTACAGTGGTGCTATACAGGGGTACAAAGTTGGGCGTGCATGGAGTGGGATTATTGAAAACGTATTAACAAAAAGCATGCGGGCGTGACTGACGGGATTTAGTGGCGTCGTGAGTGTCGACACATCTGATGGCTCATGTCCTGGTACATCAAAAGCGACAGGCATGTACAGTGGTGCCATAAAGGGGTACAAAGCTGCGTGTACATACAGTGGCATTGTGAAAAACACATTAACAAAAGGGATGCGAGCGGTCGCTGCTGCCAGGTTAGTATTTGACCACAAAGACGGTCATACACCCTCACCTGGCTTAAAAGACTCCTGCACTGTGACCTCCACTAGCCTCAGAGTTGAACGAACTGCGGTCCATTGAATTCTTTGCACACGTGCTATTCTTTGTGTTTGTAGGCAGGCGTACTTTATACAAATTCAATGAGTGTGTGAAAAAAATGAAATAAAATATAAAATAAATGAAAGATTTAATGACAAGATTAAGTAATAAACAGCAATATAATTTGGAATTAATGCTGCGGAAGTATGCATATCACTACATAAGCATACAATATAATATGTGTTATAGAATCGTCACGAAATGCATGTTCATGTGTATGTACACTATACATGTACACATATGTGATGAAATGATTATGTGTGTAGCGATGTTAGATTGGTTATGAGACTGTAATGAGGTTTGGGCCCAGGACCACTCACCAAGGAACGCAATCGACCGCTCGAGTGCACACAAACACAGAATATATATTAACCGCACAAAGACGTACAGACATCACGATGGACATGTAGTTAAGTTATGCTAACGCATGCAGTCCCGAAGCTGCTACTAGAGTGTCCTGTTGTATAAGATAAAGTCTCTCGCCGTGCGTTCCTTTTGCGTGGAGCCCGTTGACGCGTAGAGGCCGATGTCGGTCCCAAAGGGTCGGCTAACGGCTGGACGACGTCACCATGGGCCTACCCACGGTATCATGGGATCTGCAGCTGCAGCAGCGACGGTAGCAGGCACAGCCATGGTAGCCGTGCAACAGCTCTCGCTACTGCTCTCGCCTCCGGCAGCAGGCTGGTCGTGACAGTGGCCCGGGAAAGCGACCACCTCGCCTGGCTCCCTGGACCGGTTGTCCAGCAGGAACACAGGCCCTTGAGGCTCCCTGGACCGGTTGCCTCGCTCGCCTGGCTCTCTCGAACGGTTGCCCCGCTCGCCTGACTCTCTGGACCGCGGTTGCCCCGCTCACCTGGCTCCCTGGACCGGTTGCCCAGCAGGAACGCAGGTCACTGGCATTCGAGAACGAGCTGTCCCGTTCGCCTGGCTCCCTGGACCGGTTGCCCAGCAGGAACACAGTCCTTTGCGTCCGAGGACGGCGTAGTGGGCGATCTGGGTTCCCTGGACCGGGCGTCCAGCGAGAACCGGCTGGCCTTCAACGCCGAGCAGCTCAGAACACTTGCACGCACCACGCGCCACGTGCCACACGATCACATCACTTCGTCATCGCCCCCGCACGGCGAACACGGCAATGTCTTTTTGTTTTTCGCGCGCTTCCGTCCATATCATGACAACATATATATATATATATATATATATATATATATATATATATAATTCAAAGGACAGGAAAACGGAGTAAAAAAAGAAAAAAAAACAATAACACGACTTTACTGACGCTTCAGCCGCACAGTCAAATGTCAAAGAAGAATGACAGCCGGAAATGCAGGCGCACACCTTTTTTACCTCAAAGAAACCAAAAGTGATAGGGATAAAAGTATATGTGCAATGATAAGGGGCTACGAACTTGCAAGGTGTAAAAACGCGGATAAAACACTAAACGGGTAAAAAATATAGTTTGCCAGCACTTTCATTGATTCCACAAGTAACCGCTTTAAATTTATGAATCAGATAGGATTCTCGAAGCTCCCTTTCGTGGTGGGAATGAAAACTAGATAGAAGGATTGTTGCGGTGATTTTATCAAATGAGTGGCCTGGAATGAGCACGTGTTTTGATAGTGGAAGATGAGGGAGAGTAGCTGCGTGGCACTTGTGGTTGTTAAAGCGATACCGGAACGGCGTTTCAGTTTGTCCAACGTACTGTAATTTGCAAACAGAACATTCGAGCAAATAGATACAGTTGTTAGTGTCACACGTAAAATTACCTTTAATTTTCATTTGGAAATCGGAGGCAGTGCTTTTGGCAATACATGATGTCGTCATGTGTGCACCGACTTTGCACCGTGTTTTCTTGCAAGGTTGGCAACCCGCAGTCTCAGGAATCATTGTTTTAGATGACGTTAAGATGTCATGCAGATTACTAGACCGTCTGAAGACTACCCGTGGGGGCTCTGGAAAGATCACTTTAAGGTGATCACTCTGTGCTAGTATGTTGAAATGTCTTTTAAGGATTGACGAGACATTTGGAACCGATGCTGAGTGGGTTAGAACGAGGGAACTTTGTGTCTGAATGGGCGATTATTTTTCTTGCACGGAACAAATCCTTCCGATTTAGCGCATCGGCCCTTTTAACGGCATCATCCACAATCGGACATGGGTACTCATGCTGAATTAAAGCTTCGCGAAGTTGTTCACAGTTTTTATAGAAGTCCGACTGTTCCGAGCAAAGTTTTTTAAAGCGGAGCGCCTGACTATATGGTACGCTGGTTTTCCGGTGTTTTACGTGAGAACTTTTAAAGTGAAGATAACGAAGCCTGTCCGTTGGTTTTCTGTAAAGTTTAATGGTTAGTTTGTTGTTAGATAGGGAAACTGTAACGTCCAGAAAGTTAATCGTAGAACGAGAGTATTCATGCGAAAAAGAAATGGATGGGTGGGCGGTATTGAAATCGGCTATAAACGATAACAGTTCATTTTCACCATGAGGCCAGATCAGAAAAATGTCCTCTATAAACCGCTTATAATAAAGAGGTTTTAGTTCGCGCTTGCCAAGAAAGTCATCCTCCAGAACAGACATAAAAATGCTAGCATAATTAGGTCCAATGCGAGTGCCCATTGATGTGCCGCTTACTTGAAGGTTGTGCGAACCATCAAATTCAAAATTATTGAGCTGTAAAATTAATTTCAATAATGTAGACAGTGTGTCACTACCAATGGTTTTCTGATCATCAGACGATCTGTCATAGGCATGAACAACTGCCTGAATGCCATCATTATGGAGGATGTTTGTATAGAGTGAAACCACATCTAATGTAACGAGCAGGGAATTTTCTGGTATAAGGAGGTCGTCGAAGTCCAACAAAAATTATTCGTATCATTAAGATAAGATGAGAAGGTACATGGAAGACTGCTGATTATTACATCAACGTAGTGCGAAAGTTGCTCCGTGACAGTGCCAATGCCTGAAACAATAGGGCGTCCGGGACAGTTTTCTTTGTGTATTTTAGGTAGTAAGTAAAACCTGCCCGCGATGGGACTGAGTGGGACGAGTGAGCCTACTGCGTTATCGCTTAATTGCTTCGCTTTTACGAGACCTTTAATGGTGTCTTGGACTATTGTTTTAAAATTTGTGGTAGGATCCCCGTCTAGACGCTTATAGAAAGTCTGATCATTTAGCTGTCTCTGGGATTCGTTTATATAGTCCGTTGTGCTCATGATCACCACGGCACCTCCTTTGTCCGCTGGTTTTATCACAATGTCACTGCGTTTGGCCAATGATGCGATAGCTTTCCTTTCCTCTAATGAAATATTTGGCTTAAATGAATTTTGGTTTTCGTAAGCTTTAAGGACGTCACGTTGGACGGCGGCAATGTACATGTCTAGGCATTTATCACGCTGGGCCGGAGGGGTCCAACGTTTGCTAGAAGGCATAACTGGTGGCGTGTCAGAAGTGGATGGGTGGTCGTGGAAATATTACCGTAGGCGCATGTTGCGTAAAAAGTTTTCCAAATCCTTAGCCAATTCAAAGTCGTCATATCTGCCGGTTGCAGGACAAAAGGTTAGGCCCCTTGACAAAATGCGAAGTTCATCCCCAGTTAGGCTCTCATGGGAGAGGTTAACCACGTTAGAAAGAGGCGGCGGGCTGTGCTCTAGCCTAGGAAAGGATTTTATCGGAACCGCCGTTATTACCTGCCTTGGAAACAACAAGCGGTCCACGCCATCACAGAGCAACTTTTTACACTTTTTTTCGTGAATCTCACTTAGCTTTTTTGTTTTATAAGCTTCTAATTCGGCGATTTCGTGCGTGCTGAAATCACTACTGGCGCACAATTGTCGTTCCGTATTTAGCGAGTCCTTAAAAGCCTGCTGATAATGATTTTGAACAATACGGGTAAGATCTAAAGAAGTTGTTCTAAGGGTTTCACGCCATCTAGCTGTATTCTTATCGGACATTTGACTGGTGGCTGCTGTTACGGAAAGGCTGAGTCCCCTAGGTGGAACGTGAGCCGCTAAGTATGAGCTCAGAGTGGATACATGTAGTTCGTTCCGGATCCGCTTTTCCACCAGTTTCCTGAGCTTCAAAAAGGCGGCAGAGGCACTATCAGTGTTTGCCCTATGGGCACAAGGCTCACCTAGTCAGTTTCTAGGGTTGTTTCCCTTCCGCCTAGCTTTCCTGGAATTGGTCCGAACGGTGTTCTGCGTTGTCGATGGGGGTCTGGGTCGCAGTCTTGTTGCTGGGACTCCGTTGTCTATATTTCGCTGCGGAGACTGGCTGGGTCCGCATTCTTGTTCATTTTGTGGTGGGCTTGCTGAAGATTTTGTATTGCGCGAGAGGGCCGCGGCATACGATGGCGGCTCTGTCGGGGGCCGGACTGTGGGACGTGGGGAGTTCGGGTAGTTGGCCGGTTGGTGCGTTGACCGGTTGGTTCGTATATATATATATATATATATATATATATATATATATATATAGCGTGATAAAGATGCCGTATGTAACATACCATATATACCCACTAGTAAATTTTTTTAATATGTTGCACTTTAACGAGAACATGTATAAACTAAGGTCAGGGTGCTTTTTTTTAATTTTGGGGTTTTACGTGCCAAAACCACGATCTGATTATGAGGCAGGTCGTAGTGGGGGACTCCAAAATTTGGACCGCCTGGGGTTCTTTAACGCGCACCTAAATCTAAGTACACGGGTGTTTCCGCATTTCGCCCCCATCGAAATGCGGCCGCCACGGTCAGGATTC
Organism: Dermacentor silvarum; assembly: GCF_013339745.2. Taxonomy (NCBI): domain Eukaryota; kingdom Metazoa; phylum Arthropoda; class Arachnida; order Ixodida; family Ixodidae; genus Dermacentor; species Dermacentor silvarum. Next base: position 5,438,966 of record NC_051156.1, read on the forward strand.
AATCCCGCGATCTCGTGCTCAGCAGTCCAACACCATAGCCACTGCGCAACCACGGTGGGTGAAGCTGTGGGTGCTTGCAATCGCATTCATGATGAAGGCCGGACCCCAGCCAAAGCGTCGAAATGAAGTTGTATCACACGTTTATACATGCGCCTGCACTTCTTTCAAATGAATAAACACCGGATCCGAAGAATTTGTTTTCTGTATATATATCGGCACATCCAAGTTTTTCTACTCTGAGAACCCTAATGCTAATGCGCTAAAAGTTTGCTAGCTACAGTTGTTAAAATTCAGCTTTCTCTCTGGAATACAACAAATGTAAGTCTAGTCGCTTCAGCGAATGTCCAAATTCCACTGTCCAATGTCTGTTTGCGCGTATCACACGCACTTGAATAGGAAAATTGGCGTTCACCAGGAGGTAAACCTTCCACATGATAGATAAAGAAAACAAGCCCAGAAAGGGAAGACAGAATGGCTGGTCTACCGAAATTACTAAAAGAGGCTCAATGCCGTCGGCGAGAAGAGAGAAAAAAAAATTCTAAGGCGAGCCGTCGACTTGACAAGAATTCGTGCACAGAGCTTGCCTTCAATGTACGCACACATTTTAAGGAGTTCTGTAATGAAGGTTGATACATGTGAGTTTAAATTGATGCCCCTCAGAACAAAACTCTACTATTTCCCAGGTCGACAGCTGACTGCGCTTTAGGTCACATTTTTCTGAGTAAGTTCATTCAAGAAAAAAGAAAGATAAAACTAAACTTGCTGACATATATACTCCTGGCGCTATGTTCTCGCTAATTGGCGTGTGACGACGTGTGGGTGGCAGGAAATACGGAAGAAAGATGGCTAATTCCACCAAGAAAGACACAAATTAGCTGTGTAAAACAACCTTATCGATATATTGTGGTAATGTCTCGCTCCTGCCAAGGGCGTGTTTATACTACATATTGGTAATCTGAGCAGCCTCTAAAAGGGGAACTCTCCACTGCGTTCAATCGCTAATGATGACAGCCCGCTTGACCGAACTGCCGGCAGCGAATCGGAGACCTTGGGCCAAACTCGGGTCCTATGACAAAACGGAAACTGGCGCGTTGTTTGCTACGGCCCCAGAAATAATATAAAAGATTGAGGAAGGGCCGGCGACCTTAAAGATAAAAACTGATATGCCTGCGGAAGAACGAGCAGTCTAGTTCGAAAGACTCTTTGAAGAGAAAGGAAACTACCACGGTTTCCGAGGTAAAGCTTCTGACTGCGATGGTTAGTACAGTCAAAACAACCCCCATCGTGCAGCCAAAATGAGGTCCGGTGTGACTTCCTCCCAAACCGTCGTAGTTCAATTGGTCACTGCACCTGGTGACACTTAGAACTGGCTATAACGCTGCATGCCTTCTTTTGTTTGGAGATGAGCGAACTATAGACAAGGCAACGCCAGCAAAAAATTATTAAATTTGGTCGGGAAAAAAAGGCGGAAGCTTTGACTAGGCCGCGCAAAGCTCAAGACACAGCGAAGCTGGCCGATTGATTGCGTCTCTTGGTTGTCGCTAGGTTATCTCTCTGTCTTTCTTTCTTTCTATTTCTCTGTTTCTGTTTAGCTCTTTCTCCTTTTCCCTCTTTCTTTCTCTCTCTCTCTCGCACTCATTCTATCTTTCTCTTTCTCAAAGGAAGTTGTGTTGCAATCGTCAGTAGAATACAACCATATGGTTCCCATGAATGCACGTTCTGCAAGCGTGCGTGTATAGCGCAGGGGTTATGGCGCTCGCTTTCGGACCGTGGGTACCCGGGTTCGAATCCTGCCTTGGCAAGAACGGCCACCTTGTTTAATTTATTTCTCTCGGGCGGCGGAGCGCAGACACGCCAGGACAGCGCCTCCTCTATCTTTCTGTGCCTGGGAAAAGGAGCGGAGAACAAGGGGAACCGGCCGTCAACCTTAGTACGGCTTTCCGCCGCCACGCGCCGCCGCCGGAGTTGGATCACCGTCGCGCCGTTGTTCATGGAAACGCTGGCCGTGGCTATACTCGCAGCTCTTAAATGGTTGAGTTTTCGACTGTATTCGTGTTGTTTGAAGTACAATCAAAAACTTTTGTAAACGGAAACCCTGAAGCAATTGTCGCTCTGCGCAACCAGCCCACTTTAGAGACATGTGCCGTTGGCTGCTATTGGTGTTCGATGCGCTCGCTGCTGCGCCGATATGAGAGAGCGCGCGCCAGTTGAAATCAAATGCGTGAAAATTGTCCTTTCACCGTAATGTTCTCTTGTGTAAGAATCGATTTTTGAAAGCAGTGTTTGCCAGCAGCTAATGCTGAGAGCTAGGGCGCTGAAAGAGACCCGGTGCGTGCTACCGTCGACTCGCGTAGCAGACTACACCCAAGCGGGGAGTACATGCGCTAAAAAGCACGTAATGTCGTTAGACTGCTTCCAAGACGGTGCGTGATCCTGCGTTCCCTTCGTAAAGTTTTTAGGAATTACATTTGTTGCCGCCGAAAGAAAGCCACTGCTGGCGCCAGAAAATTGGGAGCTGTGCCGTGTGATTCCATCATTCGAGAGTTCAAAGAAATTAAATCGTGATGGTACAAAAACAGCGCGTTCTGCCACGCGCTTCCTTCAACACTGGCCTATGTGAGCGAACAGATAGTGTTATTCAAATTTAAAGTCATAGTGTTCACTCATAACTTGAGATAATGCTATACGCGTGATAAATGTGCCCTGCTGTCCGTGATGTCAATTATGTAACGTGAGGCTCTGCACAACCTGCATGCAGATATCACTTGCCAAATAGACTGGTTCATGTTTTCAAGATCATCGTGTTGCGAGTCATGGTTTACATTGATCGGACCATTTCAACGGTGGAAATGAAAGCATTTATTGCGGAGGCAAACTCCCACATGTCATAGAAGCGTATGCCATATTCACGGTTTTGCGTACTTTCGGGAAAGGGGCTTTTTCCTAAATCTTTAACTGTGTCATGCCTATCAGTAACATTGAATGCATAGTTGCAGAGGTTCGATTTGCACAATGGTACGCAACAGTAAGACATACTGAGGCGTGCGGAACACGTGCTTGAAAAAGCCGGATAAGACAAATACGCACAAAAACTCCTCCGGGAGTTGTCCAAGTATGTATAAGCATTATGCCAATTGCTCATCTCCACGCAGCCCGGTGTCATTATCAGTGTTATGAGACTTGATCCAGCCAGTACAAACGACAGCGCAGCGGCGACACGAACTGGTGCGGAAGGCGGTTTAAGGTGCATTGATAACGCAAGCGAAGTACTGCAGGTGGCTGCGCCATGCTTGCTGATGACGTTCGGATCATTATAAGCCCTTATCGCTGTTTAGCTCCTTGTCTATCCGTGTCGAACCGTTACGAACCGTGATCAAAAGACTCCGGCGGCAGCACGGACAGATCAAACGTACAATGGCACCGTCGCGCGGAGCACACCTTGAAAGCGATCTGTGAAGCGGACAGGGAGTGCCGACTGCTGGTAACTCCGCGCGCTGTCTTTTCGCCGCTTCGAAGTTTACGCTGAAGCGCCAGGCAACACGAAGATAAAGTCGCTTGCTGCTGAGGGCTCTATCATGAAAGCGATCGTTTTACGCGAGGGACGGACGGATGCACGGACAGTTTTCTCGTTGGGTAAGCATAGAAATGGCATTAAAAAAATGTGGTTGATCCCTCTTATATAGGAATCGGTATAGAACACGAAAGTGAAACGTGTCTTCACAGAAGTAGTGTAATGTTTATTGCACATTGATATATAATGTCTATTGGTGTTTTGTGGCTAAAGCGCCCTTAGGCGTTGATGCACCCACGCTGACGCCTGGTGGCACGTCTCCTCCATCACGACTACCAACGTCGATGACCATGAGCAACCGTCGTGCATATGGAAGCTGCACTACGCTGCACACGCTAGCACAACGCGCAAGACAAAGCACGTAATTGAATCGTCACCGAGTCAAATCAGCGCGTACAGCGCGTCGTAATTGCAGCCTCCGCGATCAACTTCAGAAACATTTTCAGAGCTAATTGCGGAGGCCACGCTCCGCTGTGCTGAGTACGGTGAACGCCACCTAAGTGGCGTTGGTAGTGCTTCTTGATGCCAGCGTCCCTTCGAATGCTGGCATCGAGGCGTCGTAGTGCTGAGACCACCGAAGCGTTCACTGTCGGTGCGCGTTAGTGTCATAATGCAGTACTTCTCTTTTCTGCTCGTACTCGGCGGCACCGCCCCGAGCAAGAGCGCGGGTACACGGAGGAGTGTTAGCTATATAAGGCGCGTCTGTGTAGCTCTCTGCAAATGCGTTTGTGGCGCAATGGGTTAAACGCTCGGCGATCTATCGTCGCGGACTGAGAGGTCGTGGGTTCGATTTCCAAATTTTGCATGTTTGTGGAACTTTTTCTTCTGGTTTCTTTCTTTGTATTATGTTCGTGTACATTGTAAGAACGTCATATCCGTGACGGAAATACGTCAGTGAAGTCTTGGTGGACCCCGGCATAAAACACTTTCGTGTTAAAAAGAAAGAAAAAAAGTTGTCGCAGTTTCACCTGAAAGGCGAAGCATCAATTGCGATAGCAAACTTGTAGAGAGCTATACGGAGTAATGATATTAGCTTTATCAGCTGTATAAACTTGGACATGCGGCAGCATCGGCAACACGCAGAACTGTTGTCGACGCCATCGGCGTTTTGCCCCGTTCGCTCAGAATGCGTGCGGCGTTGGTGACTGTTGCCGGAGCCTCTGATATAAATAGACATTGGTGCCGCAGCTAAACGTCGCCTGCCTTCCCTCCCCCTCCCCCACAACCTCTCGCGCGTCGGAAGAAGGCGCGTTTGCTCTACATATATGGTGATTGTAAAGGAGAAAAGAGACGCCTACTTCTGCAGCCCTTAAGCGAGCACGGCGCAGAACGCGCGTTTGTTCTGCGCCGTGCGTTCACTCCCCGTGAAAGACGCGCCCCTCGCGCCCTTTCACTCGCACATACAGCGTTCGGCGGCGCGCGGCGACGATTTCATGTCCAAATGACGTCATACGAAACCTCACGGCGACGGCGACGGCAGAAATCTGCTTTTGAGTGTCCATATAATTGCTATCGCAATAATAAAAGAAACACGAATGCAAGTTTCGCACTCTCAACGCGGCCGGACAGACTGCATGCGGAACACGTGAGAAAGCCTGAGAAAACAAAAATGAGGCAAGTTTGCACTCGGTCGCGCAAAGCCTAGGCACAGCGAAGCTTACTGGCTGCTACTGCTAGGTATGAACTTGGTTGCTGCTAGGTTTTCATTTCGTTTAACTTAACTACGCATGCAGGAAGGTATTCTCGAGCGATCATTTTCGGAGGTACCTTCCCTTTTGCGACATTTCGCGTGACTAGCGCTGGATGCGTGGACGCCTACGAGTGACAGCGCTCCTGGCATGCCGCAAACGCGGGCAGGCAAACGAAGTTTGGTACAGTGCCAAGAACGATGTCGCTTGCCGACGCCGAACGCGTTGGCGACATTTCGCGTGACTAGCGCTGGACGCGCGTCGGCGCCTACGAGCGACACCGTTCCTGGCAGCGACTTTACAATAGGTGACCCGTAAAACGAGCAATCGCAGGGAATTGTGGGGCGCGCCGTCTGCAAGCAGCTTCCGGTTCGACGGACGACGCGGCGGCATCGGCGGCAGGCCCGGCGCACGTGTTTTTCTACGCGGTTTCAACTGTCAGTCGAGCGAAGCTTTCCGTCCGCTTTGTCCACCAGCAATGTCGTACCATTCATGCAGCTGATTTCTAGGTTTCAGTTCACTCTGGGCGCGACAAAGACGAGCTAAGAAATTCAAGGATGCGCTTTTATTCATAAACGAACTCTGGTTTTCGTTACGGCAGCCTTTTTTGTTTCTGCCAGGTTTAGCTCTGCGACATCTGCCGTTTCTTGGATGCACCGTCACTGACTGCTCTGCCTGCGCGTCAGTAAGACAGGTGAAAACGTTATCGTTATCCGATAATTTATCAAACGTATAGAAGCATTACTTGGAAAATGGGGTGCTGAGTCGATGGCTACAGCGGTGCATGCTGTTCTGTGATCGTAGCTGGAAACCGATATCCTCGGTATAACGGCGCAGCTAGCGCTGAAAATGATAACTTTGCGCGCTGTCAACGGCATTTCTCGGTCGAAACTATAGGTTCATTTGAAGTGGTACGTAGTTACACGTTCTCGTTTTTTTGTCAAGAATCGCCGTATCATCGTTATATTACGGCTGTGCATTGTCTCTATCTGTGCTGAAGAAGCTGAGGAGGGTTAGTTGGTTACGAGTATTAGGTATGTATCTCGCTGTATCCCGCTTAAGTTCGTGCAGTAGAACCTCGTTTCATAATACCTCCATATGTGCATGCGAGTACTGAAATAGTTCTGGTTGCCTGAGAAAATGTTAGAGAAAGAAATAACTTGGGGAATCTAATCAACAAAGCTAATCATCGCCTGATAAGTGACACTGCACGTTCATTTTCTTTTTGTTCACGGATGGTCTCTGCCTTGTTACAGTTTTGAAAGTGGCAGCCCTTCCTCTGATGCTTGTGCACAGATGACTCAGCAAGGGTTGCTGCAAGGCGGTAGTTAAATGTGTTCACCTTTAACGCTTGAATTTGAGCAGCCAACGGCTGAACAGCCGACGATGGTTTTGCTAGGCCCCTGCAACCGGGTAATCTTCAAGTGGGACAAAGCCGGACTGCAAGCGCAAGTGGCTCAGTCAGCTAAGGCGTTTGCGCTGCTGAGTACGAGCTCGCGGGATCGAATCCCGGCCGCGGGGACCGCATTTATATGGAGGCGAAATTCGAAAACGCTTGGGTGTTTGCGTTGTAGTGCATGTTAAAGAACCCCAGGTGATCAAAATTAATCCGGAGCCCTCAACTACGGCGTGCCTCATAATCAGAACTGGTTTTGGCACGTAAAACCCTAGAAAGAACGGACTGGAAGCGCATCAATGAAATTCAACGGCGAAACCGTGGCGCCGGCTGCGCTGACTCGAACCGGAAGCAGCTAGCAGACGGCCCATCCCACAATCCCTCGCTATTTTACGGGTCACCTATTGCTAGTAGGTACAGCGGGGGCGTGGCAGGGGGGGTCACGTGACTTCCGCTTTACACGTGTTCTCGTGGCGCCTAGGTGCCTAGGGACATACTCGCTTCGGGGCTTTTGAGGCACTGGCGCGGCACGAGACGGTCTTTGGAGGGACCGCCAGTCGTTTGTCCGCAGGCGCGAGGACAAGCGGGTGCGAAGAGACGAAATTGTGTCCGCTCTTGCGCAAGCGGATACTGCTCGAGTTTTTATCCCGGTGCCGGGCGCCGACGCGAAGCTGGCGGTCGTTGGGGTGTTGCGGAGCGTAGCGTAGCAACACCCCAAATAAAAAATACTGCTACAGTCAGGTAAACTGCTCCCTCCCTGATAGTGAGATTATATTTGGATCATCAAAACAGTGATGCGTTTATTGAGGAATACCATCGTTTTTCTCTCGGACCCGCTTGTATTTTCCGGCGTGGAAAAATACTGTAGTGGCGCTGCGATAGAAGTGGATTGGACCGCATCAAGGTCGCGCTGTTGAAAACTGCTGGTGGTACTGCTCGGCAGGGTCATTGGTACTACTAGCGCGCGCTGGTATTTGCGTTCAGACCACTCAAATGGTGTTCATAATTTCATATGACATGTGTTTATGCTTAAAGAATAAATTCCTTTCATTAGCTTCTTTATTTTATTTTTTTAACGCCACTCGGTGATCTTTTTCGGTCTAGGGCCGGGTTCGGGCCGGTTTCGACCCGGGCTTGGGCCCACACCCGGTGCGAGCCGGGCTTGGGCCTAAAGTAAAGCGGGCCGGGCCTGGCGGGTAACGTAGATTATTTCCGGGCCCGTGCTGGGCCCTGGTCTTGCTATAAACTTTTGGTCGGGCTCGGGCGGGCAGCCCAACGTAAAAATGGGCCCGTGCAGTGCTCTAGTCTGAGGCTGCAAGGCACTGAGCGCCCTGGATGTTCTTTTATATTTTCCAGTCAATACAATGCGTGATGGTCGCTCACGACATTGATGATGATGTGCGGTGTTTAATTGCGCAGACACCAGCTATGGTCAAAGTGCGTCATGACTTATGGTAATAAATTCTCTATGTAATATATAAGAAATGATTTTTTTATCGATATGATATAAGGAGATGTTGACTCACAAATAAGGCGCCGGCTACTCCTTAGCTCTTGAATGGGTCTAAGCTACAACGTACAGGGTTCAATATACAAGAATACATGTCAAATAACCTTCGCATACAAGCAACGTTTTCACAGCAGCACGACAACGTAAAAAAAAAGAAAAAAAAAACGTGGTACATACTAGAGCACTGCACGGGCCGATTTTTGCGGCCCGGGCCCGGCCCGGGCCCGTTCTTACATTGGGCAGCCCGCCCGCGCCCGATCAAAACTTTTATGGCGAGACCCGGGCCCGGCCCGGGCCCGGAAATAATCTACGTTACCCGCCCGGCCCGGCCCGCCACCCCTTTACCTTAAGCCCGAGCCCGGCCCGAGCCCGGCTCGAAACCGGCCCGAACCCGGCCCGAGACCGAAAAATACATGTTTTTCAGAGTTGAGAAGCCCGAGAATAACTCGCAGAAAGCCCGAGACCGACCCGGGCCCACGTCAAAAAACCCGAGCCCGGCCCAGGCCCGGGTCAAAAAGCACACGCCGTGCCTGAGCCCGGCCCGAGCCCGTGAAAAAACTGCTCTACCCGGCCCGGCCCGGCCCACGGGCCGGGCCGGGCCCGGGCTTTCGGGTAAGCCCGAGCCCGTGCAGTGCTCACTACATACAATGAAGAAGTTCAATAACTCCATGGCACTGTAGAAAAAAGTCTCATAAATACAGATACCAATGGCACCTTACAATACAGTCTCTAATCAGCGGGTGGTGCACACATCGTGTACATGCATTATCACATATAGTCAGAACAGAATAATAAACATAACATAATCCACAAACACATATACATATACAGCGGCATTGAAATAACAGGAACATTGTCAGTGTTAATAACGGCCAACAATGCCGCTCTCGTCGAGAAATGTTGTTAACGCTTTTGGAGCGCTCTTTTGCAAGGCCGTTGTTGACCAAGGAGCCAAAAGTTTCCTTAAACTGAAAGGTCTGCGGTCTAATGTCATTAGAGTTGATTTAAGTCGGCGTCTTGGTGTGTCGTGATGTGGGCAATCTAAAAGGAGGTGATGTATATCTTCATCTACAAATCCACAATCACATTCGGGGGTTTCGGCTCGGCCAATTCTATGTAATCAACGTTTTGTGTAGGCAGTGCCTAGAATAAGGGTTTCCGTATTTCTGTCTGACGACAACGGAACTTTGAATTCAATAAGTGGATCGATATGGTATAAATCAGAGCTCTTCGAATTCTGGTCAAACCACGTATTTCTACACATTTTGAAAGATGTTGCCCTTATAATGCAGCGTAATTTATTTTTTGATATTGGGAGCAAAACCGCATCATCTTTGAGGTGGGCTTGTCGTGCTGCTTCATCAGCTGCTGTGTTGCCAGGAATGTTACAATGTCCACTGGAATCTTATTTCATGCTTCTCTTGGCTATCCATTGTGAGGCCTCTAAGTGTTTCATATAATATACTATCACTGATTGTTTTTGATTTTGTGCTGCAGAAAGATATTAGTGCCGCCTGTGAATCGCGGAAAATTACCCATTTTTGCGCATCTCGTACTGAAGTTATACATTTTACCGCACATAGGATTGCGAATAGTTCAGCCGTTGTGGACGAAGTCGCACGGGATAACTTAAATGAATTTTGTTTCTTGATGTGCGGTATATAGAATGCTTAAGTTGACGCGGTTACTGTACTGGAGCCATCTGTATAGACGTGTATGTATCCTGAATACCGCATGTATATCTGGTAAAGTGCTAGTTGTTGAGCAGCTTGAATGCACATGTCTCTTTTTCTGAATATGCCATCTACTGACAATTCGATTTTTGGAAGAGTAAGCAAGCATGGAGGATATTCGACATCCGAGTTCAAAAATTCATTTCTTTGCAATATATGAAGATTTTCTTTTATTTATTTATTTGTACATACTGCAGCCCTATCGGGCTATGGCAGCAGTGGGTGTGAAAAGCAGAGGAAAAACAAATAATAAACAATGAAGGCAATACAAACAGTACAAATCAAAACTATTCAATGGCTGCTAAGAATAAGTTTAAAGGAAGAGGACGAGTAGGACCAGGCAAACAATTCCAGTATTCAATTACACGGGGAAATAAACTGTATTTAAAAGTGTCCGTACGGGCAAAATAACGCGCGATGTTTAGGTGATGGTAACTTCTAGTACGAGATGGTTTAGCAGGAGTTAGATAATTATCTGAAGATATACGGCAAGAGGAGTTAATAATGCAATGCAAAAACTTCAGTGATTCCGTGCGTCGGCGATCTGAGAGCGGTTGTAAGCGTAGGGAAAAAAGCGCTGTAGAGGGTGAAAAATCCCTGTCGTACCTACGGCATATGAAGCGGATCGCTTTCTTTTGGATGGCCTCAATCTGATTAATGTGGCATTGATTGTGTGGATTCCCGACAGGAGAAGCATACTCTAGTATCGGCCGGATTAGCGATTTATACATCAGTAGTTTAGTGTCCCTTGGGGCTGTGGTCAATGTGCGGCGCAGATAGCCTAACTTTTTCAATGCCTTTGAGGATATTAAATCTATGTGCTTCGACCAAGACATACTTGGTGTGAAAACAAGACCAAGGTATTTATATTCACTAACGCTCTGAATTGGAGTATTATTAACTTTGTGAGTGAAAACGGAAGGCGTCGTTTTATTAGTGAAAGTCATAACAACGGTTTTACGGATGTTAATGGTCATTTGCCAGGTAGCGCACCAAGAGATAAAATTAGAAAATGATTTTTGAAGCTGTAAATGGTCCTGAAAGCAGGCGATTTTATGATATAATACACAGTCATCAGTATACAAACGTATATTTGAGGTTATGTGCATGAGGCAAATCATTTATAAAGACCAAGAAAAGCAACGGACCCAGCACGAAACCTTGTGGCACTGCCTGAGGGCACCTCTGTCACCCTGGAATTAGCTTTGTTAAAGGACACAAATTGAGATCGATCGGAAAGAGAACTAGAAATCCAGCTGAGAAGGCAGGGGTTATTAAGGATTGCGTCAAGTTTATACATCAATTTCGAATGAATCACTGTATCGAGTGCCTTTGAAAAGTCAATGAAGATTGCGTCAATTTGGTTGCCCGCGTCGAGGTTAATACAAATGTCATGTGTAAATTCACTTAGCTGAGTTAATGTGCTGAACCCAGGTCTGAAGCCGTGCTGGACATTAGTTAGTAATTTATGTGACTCAAGATATTCCATAATGTGCTTGTAAATAATGTGCTCTAATATTTTACAAGAATAAGAGGTTATAGAAATTGATCTATAATTAGATAAAACGTGTTTGTCACCGGTCTTGAATAAAGGAAGAACTTGAGCCATTTTCCAGGATGAAGGTACTGTAGAGGATGCCAGGGACTTGCGGAATATGACAGTGAGGTAGCGACAGGTTCATAATGAGTACCGTACCAAAAACAAGTTAGGAATGTCATCTGGCCCAGCAGACTTCTCAATAACGAGTTTCAATATTAGGTTCAGCACACCTTCTTCGGTAATGTTAATTTCATTGATGGATACGTCACTACGAGCAATGGTGTTTGTTTGGATGACGTTGTTGTCATGAGTGAAAACTGACTGGAAATACTCATTAAAAGCGTTTGATATATGATAACGCCCCCGGTAGAATCATTGTTAATCACCATAGAAGTAGCCGTCGTATCACGTGGCAAGACAGACGACCAAAATTTACGCGGGCTGGTTTTTAGTAGGTCCTGCAGCTGCACACGGAAGAAGAAATCCTTAGCACAGTTAATTTTCAGTCTAAGCTCCTCTTTTGCCTTAACGAAATTCATCATGGCTGCTTGATTGTTTGAGCGCCTCCTACACCTTAGTCTATTTACTCGACGTGTCAGATGTAATATATCTCGCGTCATCCAGGGAATTTTCACATTTTTCTTCTTTGTTTTGAAAGGAACAAAACACTGAGTACTTTTTTTAACCAAGCATTCGAAATAGGTTACCAATGCGTTAACATCACAAGTAGAACTTAGTGCAACGAATTCTTGAAAACCATCAGACAGAGTGTCTATTATTGAAACATCATCAGCGCGATTAAAATCCGGAAATGTAGAGAAAACAAAATTCTGCTTAGTAACCGAGAAATTTAAGGAGACAATAACGGCCTGCTGATCAGAAATTCCCTGAATAACATCACTTCTGTAGCCTTTTGCAACAATGTTAGAACTAACGAAAACCAAATCAAGCAGGGCGCCACATTGTGTAGGTTTATCGGTAATCTGGACAAGGTGGAATAAAAGGGAAAAGGCAACTAGTTCTCTATTTATGGAAGTCTCTTTCGCAATGTTAACGTAGGCCAATGAATGCCGGGGGCGTTAAAGTCACCCATGCAAATGAGGTTACCCGTATTTAGCTGCTGCTCGTTAATATAGCGACTAAGAGTTACAACGTGGTCTACAGAGGAGCTTGGTGGACGGTAAACGACGCCTATCACGACTTGTGCTTTGTCTTAGACAAAGTTTACACCAGACTGATTCTATGTCACCTGGTGGTGACAATCGTGAAAATTTGAGATCAGATCGAAAAAGCAACGCAACGCCGCCACCTTTGGAATGACACCGATCTGCGCGAACCGCAACAAATCCAGGAGGAGTGAATTTAGAGTCCAGTATATCATCATGCAGCCAAGTCTCTGTGATACCAACCACATGAGGCGAGTGCGCAGAAGTTAAAGACAAAAAGTCACCGAACTTGTTAGTTATGCTCCTGGCATTGATTTTTAAAATTGAAAGGTTACAATTGCAAATACGGGGCAGTCAGTTAGGGGAAGTGGAACGTAGTGACTCAGAAGGTTCAGCTGCAGGAGACGAATCAGGCGGTGTTGAACGATCTGTTCTGTTATTAAGAGATTTCGGGTCTCTGATAAGGGCATTGGTCACACCATCCCAATTGTAGCGCACTTTGTCGATAAAAACGTAATCGTAGCGTAGCTTACAACGGGGCCTTGTCTTCGAAAAAGTGCTGAGGCGTCCCAAATTTTTTTCCGGACTGCACGAACGCTGGCTGAAAAATCTTCATGATGTAATATTGCGATCCATTAAGCTTCGATACGTTTTTCATCACCGCAGAATTTTCCCGAAAATCCAGCAGCTTAAGAATAACTGGGCGTGGACGCTCTCTGCGCTTTCCGCCGATCCTGTGGCAACGCTCAGGATGTGGGGGCGTGATTTGCAGTATACCAGAAAATATCTGTCCAACCCCATCTAGCAAAGTCTTCTTAGTTTCATCTGGTTTTTCGTCCAAGCCGTGTATAATAATGCTGTTGCGACGGGATCGGTTATCAAGGTCGTCATTCTTCGCAACCAACTGAGCCACAGTTCCAGTTAGTGTTTTAACCTCGGAGCGGAGAAGATCGGCAACATTGTCATCGACCTTCTGGCCTGTTGTAGGCGATTCGAGTACTGCTACATGGGTTTCTAGCGCATCAAAACGCGAGTTTACAGAAGCTTGGAATGACTTAATTTTGGCAAGGTCCTCAGCCATCAGTTTTTGTCGTTCAAGAACCTCAGTAAGCATAGAGACAATGTCAGCATTTTCGGTCGAAGATGCCGCAGTAGCCGAAAGCTGAGTGGTCATTGTGGAGCGTGTAGAGCGTTCAGAACAACTGTTATTACTAGAATCATTACTTTTCGAAGAATTGCCGAGCTTTTTTGAGGGATCAACTTTGGGGGGACCCGGATTCAGCTCCACGTCTCCACTCAACAAAAGGCAACTGATACAGTACAAGGCATTCGAACATAAATCAGCCGCGTCTTGTGGGCAAAGAAACAGCAGCAATGATCGATTGTCGGATTTCAAGCACCGAGAATTTTCGAAATAGCATACCTGCACAATGAAGAAACAGCGTTTTAACATCGTGTCACCGCCGCTGTCACTTTGCCCACTGACGAGCGAAGCCTTGAGCGCCGCTTTTTAAACCCTTGAATGTTGACGTCGAGGTATCGCTGCAGATATCGATGGTGTGCGCACAAGTACCAGAGTTCCATGAAACACACAGGCAGGCCGTTGTGTTCCCGAGCATCCCAGAACTATCGCACACAGGGGCGATAGGGCAGTCGGGCAGTGCAGTGATGAAAGTCTTCTCGTGCAACTCGTAGAATGATGAATCAACCGGGAAACATGCGAAGATGATGTCACATGGCATACACTCCGGTAAAACAGGCTCGACGACGCATCCGAGGATCTGCACAATGAAGAAACAACGTTTTAACATCGTGTCGCCGCCGCTGTCACTTTGCCCACAAATTTCTTATGAACATAACTTCTATCTCGTTTCATTATGTCTAAAGCCAATGGGTGGTTTTTATGTTGTGTTTGAAGACGGAAATAATTCCGGCATGTTTCTGTAGTTATAACTGGAAACGGTGATTGGCGAGCCTCAGCTATTACAAGACGGCGAGACGTCACTTGTGGAACTCCTTGACATATGCCTAGTCCTCTAGCTAAAAGTCTTTGAAGTCGCTCTTCCGTGTAAGATGGGCGCGGAATACGCAATTTGAAATTATTAAATGAGGGGCAAATTGTAGATGTACCGTGCCGGTATAGAGGCTTAAACGAATTCGCTTTAAACGACGTAAAATATACAAGTACTAAAATAATGAAAATGGCTAATGATGTGTGCTGAGAACATAAACGTTCCGTTAGGAAGAGGTGATGTAATAAAGCGTATGCAGTAGCACTAGTGCATCAAGAAGGTTCATGAATTCAAGGACTGAGAGGCACGTGCTGTGAAATCATTTTGCAATGCAGCTGCAACCTGCAAAGTGAGGGTGCGCTACAGACAACCTGGCCAAATAATTTGTAGGGTTTTTACGTCTGCTAAAAACTTTAGAGATTTTGCAAAATAACAAAGTAGCTCGTCGCTCAGAGAGAATGCCAGGTGAAGAGGGATGTGCTCACGATTTTCGGAATGAATACTTTTTACGCTGCCTTTCTATTTCAGGACACTGGACAAGAATACGGATAACAGTAGGAATGTCGCTACACCAATCACAGGTCGGAGGATCACTTACAGTAAGGAGGTAAGAGTGTGTTCCATAGGTAGGTCCGATCCTTAACCTGGAAAGAAGCACTTCTTTGTCTCTTGTTTTCTCGGATGGCCATTTCTCTACTCTTGGTTTGTAGCTTATTTGTAGCTTTTGGTTTATAGACCATGTGGCTTATTTGACGATTCACTATCTCTCTGCCTTTTCCAGTATTTCCGCAACTCATGGCGCAAGAAAGGCTTCAGATCTGTAGAGGGATAGCTATGTGTCTATCTGTAAGTTCAAAAACTCCTGACGCGGCGCTTTCGTCTACAGCTACATTGCCTTTTATGCCTCTATGATTAGATACGCAGCATACTATGATCACTTGGTTGCCCATTTAAGCTGAGCATAACAAGCTGCACAGTCTGTTATAAACTGAATGTTTGTGTTTTCGTAGACCCATTAGAGCTCTAACGATGCTCAATGAGTCTGTGAACACAATCGCTTTTGTAATAATAACTTTCTTTTTGTGTTAACAAGCGAGAGAATTGCTTATGCTTCCGCAGTAAAAATACATGTATGTAGATTCAATGCTCCATGTGTTAAAAACGACGGTCCTAGAGCTGCATAAGCCACACCAGCAGGAGACTTAGAAGCATCTGTAGAGAAATACTTCTCCTGAAATTCAAGAAAATGTGAATGTATATGCGCCTCAGGTGCTCGTTCAGGTATTTTTATGGCAGAGATGACACAATGAATAGCCTGACACTCCCAAGGCGGTGTGAGCCGAGTAGGAGCCATTAGGACATTCTCTAAAGAGGTACCCTTGTTCCATCTGGCAGTGCTTCCAACCGGAGGAATAGAAGAGTTCTAGGGGTTGGACGGTTACGGAACAGCCTGGCCGTGAAGAAGTCGTGAATAAGTGAATAAGAATGGATGGTCTACACCTGATTTTACCTTCAAGGCTTAGGAAAAGCTTAAATAGGTCATTTGTAAGTATAGATACCATTAGTTAGATTCAACGTACAGGCTTTGCACAGAGCTAGTCCTGAAGGCACCTGTAGCAAGGCGGATACCTAAGTGGTGGATAGGATCTACCCTTTTCAAAGCACTAGACGTAGCAGAATTGCAGACTATGGCTCCGTAGTCAAGGCTTTTGTACAAGTTTATTAGGTATCTCCTGTCACTTCTCCAGGATGTGCTTGACAAGGGATTCATAGTCTTGAGGCATTTCGCTTTAAGATACTTCATGTGCGTGACAAAAGTTAACTTCTAGTCTCAAATGATCCCTATGAATGTATGTTCACAGCTTACAGATAGTCGTTCTCCATTGAGATCTATCACGGGGCCCGGCCGTGTACCTCTCTTGTTCGAGAAGAGGATGCACGTACCTTCTTGAGGGTTTAGTTTAAAACCGTTCTTGTCGGCCCACTTAGACAATTTATTAAAGCCAAGCTGTACTTGTAGCTCGCAGATACTAAGACTATATGATTTGTAACCTATCTGGTAGGACAGTATAGAGCGACTTCATTTTCACAATAAATAAGATACAGCTCATCACAGCACCTTGTGGTACACCACTCTTCTGCGTCAATGGACAAGATAGGAAGCTACCACGTCGAACACGGAATGTGTGGTTCGAGATATGACTTTGAATCAGGTTCAGCAAGTTGCCTCGGACTCCCATTCCAGCCAGATCACTAAGGATTCCATAACGCCAAGTGGTACGTGATATGCTTTTTCCATGTCTAAAAATATTGATAAGGAGAACTGTTTATGCACAAAGGAATCACGGATATTTGTAGTGATGCGGACAAAGATTATCTGTCCGCACTATCCCGAACGAAAAATCGTGCAAATGCTTACTATATTACCTCTCGACGGGGACATCCTCAGGCACAAGCTCCAAAGTTTTGCTGGAGACGTTCCTTGCGGAGTGCGCGGTGCCCCTGCACGTGCTCGACACACACAGACACGCCGCAATCTACGAGACCAACACCACTGGGCGTTGAAAAGATGGGTTTAAAAAAGCGTGGAAGCATCCCTGTGTAACGAGGTGTTACCGAAACGTTCGGAGAGTTCAGTCGTAAACAAAATCTGCTCACCATTACTCCTAATCTGCAGTGTCTCCTTCGAATAAGCCACCTAGAGCATATATACATTGATCCCAGCGTTCCTACCGCGATTACATGCATCCGTGAAAGTGTACAGGTGTGAGTGCCTTGAGGACCTTCGGCGATTTGGACTGGATCTCTCAAACTGTGCTAAACCAATGCTCTTTCAGCCTCAATTCCCTTGCATAGACGTCACAAGGCCACGAACTCAAACGTACCTTTGGACCGTGGTGAATTGGGCGACTTCCAGTGCGACGACTGCTGCTTGGTTTCAGCATCGTAACCATAAACGCATGTTTCATCACTGGTTATGACATTAGAGATGACGTTATGGTCGTCTGTGACTTGTTGCTTTAGTGCCGTACGGACAGTAACACGCGGTGGAGATTCTGTCTGTCGCTGAGCAGCCTCGGCACAAATTTGGCAGAATTGCGCTTCATGTTCAAATCGTCCGACAAAATTCGCTGAACTGTGGACTCTACATCAAGATCAACTCTTCCGTCCTACAATAACAACTAAGACATTGTTTATTGATAGCTTGTGATTTGCAAGGCTAGCAGCTCGAAGTTCTGCTATCGTTTCCAGTGTCGTGGTCTTTTGATGGGCGTCCACAACGCTCGTGTTCAGCTTATCGTCGCTCATCGTCGTTCAGCCGTCTTTGAAGCATTTACACTTCATAAACGTCTTAACTTGGGTCGCGGCATCAATGCCGAAAGCTTCGTGCAGCATACGATGGTTTTCTTCGTTAATGTTGTAACGATTGAAAGAGAACTTGATGCAGGTTCATTGCTCCCTAAAGTTCGGTATATTACTTGAAAAGAAATGCACCGAATCAATAACACATAGGGTTGAAAATCATACTCAGCGACACAACAATTCCTCTTAGCAGCACGACTGTCGGCACACTGATACACAAGGCTCGCCACATCTAAGGGCCCGCTGTTCGCGCGCGCTATTTATGTTCCCCAAACTTTTGGGTAGGGTAATACTTACGATTTGGATGAGTTGGTCTAAGTTCATGATTTGATTTGCAGCGCGAAGAACCGAAGTGGGAAAAGACAATAACGAAAGGTTAGCGAAAGCAGCACACACATGAGCGCTGACTACCATATAGATTGATTGATCAAGAGCACGCATATGTTTACTCATTGGGACAAGTTATCACACACAGTAGGAGGTACACACGTCACATCGGTAGGTGCGTGTGCATTCGGAAATGCAAATACATTTGGGGGTTCCTGCGTCGAGGTTGTATATTGAATATCACTGACATGCGGCCGCAGTTTTAGAGGCCGAACAGCAGGCTGTAAAAACAAGTCTAAGGGAACACAAAAATGTATCTGTTTCGCCCGAAAGGCAAAGCATCGATTGCGATAGCACACTAGCAGGCAGCTATATATATATATATATATATATATATATATATATATATATATATATATAGTAGTTTTATCAGCAGTATAAACTTGTAAACATAGGCATACTAACTAAATTAACAAGCATGGTGTCACGCGCCCCGAAGCAAGCATGAACGCATCTCACTCGATGACTGCGGAAACTCGTTGTCAAAACGCTGTAGTGAAGCGCGGCAGCAGCAGCGAACGAATTTATCTTTGTCGCGCCACTCACATTACGCGCCGCGAAAACACATCGCAGGGAGGAAGGACTCTGCTCCCGCCCCAGATAGTTTTCAAGATGCAGCCGCCCGGGCGGCAGCGTGCCGCGTTGTACGCTCCTCCCTACCCATCCCCCGCAGCCTGCTGCCTGGTGGGCGCGCGCGCTCGCTTGTCCGGCACGGAGTAAAATGCCCCCCTCCCTACCCTTCCTCCAGAGCGTTGCACGCGACTGGAAGACGGCGCGCTTCCTTCCCGCGTCGTTCGCGTGCGTGCGGGAGACTGATCCGCGATCGCCGACTCACCTTCGCACGCTTTCACTAGCACTTAGAGCATACGACGCGCGGCGACGATTTTATTGCCCGTGGACTTTGTACGGAACTTCACAGCGACGGCGACACCGGCGGAAGAAATGCGACAAGAGTGTCGATATAATTGAAAATCGCAATAAAAAGTATCACAGGCCTGTGCTGTACACCCAGCACAGTCCCAGTGTAAGCAGGAATAGCGGCTTCAAAGGAGCTCCATTTGCGGGAGCACGCACTAGAGGGTCTTCGCGGCTAAATCTATATGCGTCGTTTTCACGAGAAAGAACTGAACTGTCCGCCCAGCGGGAACGGCTAGCTGCGGCTTGTGCTGCTTTCTCCACAGCGGTCTGCTGAGCCCGATATTGCCTGGTTGCAGCCGCGCGCGTAGCTCTACGATTCCCCGTATTCAGCAGGGATTCGTATCTTGCGAGGAGGCGTGATATCGTGCACCGAAGAGTAAACACAGGTATCGAGACTTCACGGCGCACATGTCACATACGACGCTGCTACTACTGCTGCTGCTGATGGTGATGAGTTATTGGCATCCCCCTTGAAACGAGGAGGTGACAAATAGTCTCCTAGCCTGCTTGACACAGAATGAAGGAAGATGTCAAGAAAATTGGCAACCAAGTCCAGGGTAATTGAAAATGTAAATAGGCAACCAGGAGTCATAAGAATGAAAGCGAGGGAAACAGACACAGTTAATCGGATGCAAAGAATGGAAACAAAAAGGACAATGAATATTAGCAAGAATGCGAAAAAAGAAATTAGAAGGGAAAATCTGCACGTGCCTCGCTATTTTACGCTCGAGCCGGTTGCCTAAGGACCAAAACGTACCGAAGCAAATAATGAAAACTAGATGAAGCATGTGTGTGCTGCAGCAAAGTTCCGGAGACCACTCAGCACATCCTAATGGAATGCGAAGGGATTCACCCAGTGGGTAACGTCCCCTGGGTAACGTCCACCTCACAGAAGCGCTTGCATTTAAAGTGGACGGAAGCATCAACTGGTTGGCAGTCGAGATAAGCAAGAGACGTTTACAGTATTGTTGTAATAAAAGCATGGAAGAGATTGATACGACCGGATCTGTTACAGTCATAGGTAGCCGTACAAAGTCGATTTGGAGGGGAAAAAAGAGATTAAGCTCCTGCTGCTGGTGCTGCCACCACCGTCGCCGCCTATGGAATAACGCATTACATAACGAATTGATTTATAGGCCTATTACTACTGCTGGGCCGGCGAATGAACCTGTTCTCTACAAAATTACACAGTGAAACAAGAAACGGTAGCTAAATGCTCTCAGCGCAATAAATAGCGCCTTTGAGCGCAAATTCACTTTAGTGAGAGGCAGCATTCTGTGCCTTCTTTCTCAGGGTTCAGCGCGTCTGCAGGGTCGGCTTGTTGCCGAATGAGGTGGGCCGATTCGTCAGATTGTGCAATAGTAAGCTAATTAGTTTTGAAATTTGGCACTGTTGGTACGTCGTTTGAAGGTTTTTCAGTGTAGCGCAGCCAGTACAAGGACGCAGGGAAGGAAAAAGAAACACGCACCGCTACACAGAAAAAACGTTATAATAGTAAGCTGGGCTGATCGCTAGATGGCGCGCCTAATAGTGGACGAATGCCGGGACAATGTACTCCGCGGTCGCGTCAATGTGGCATCTTGATAATGTGCCAGGCCGGCACGTAATCACTGCATTGATAAAGAACAGTATTAGAGCATTTCATTACCGCTTCGCAAACGCTTCGCTTGACATAGATTCCGAAATGTTTGTTGGATATCCACAATTTTCTCTGCTTTTAGCTCGTTTTCATTTGCTGCTTGTATTTTGTATTTTGTTGGCTTTATATATCGCGCTGGCTGGCCATCGCGTGTGCGTGCGCACGCTTCTCTGGTTGGTATTAGCACCACATGGTAATAAAATCTTGGTGCAAGGCAGTGCAGGGCTTCTTTTGTCTCGTCCTTCCTCGTATTTTTGTCTGCACTGTTTTATTAAGTATGGATTACAAAAATGGCCAATTGTATATCTGCGAAATACATATTTTAGAGTTCTTGTTTGTCAAAATTCCTAACTGACAACCCGAAAAAGCTTTGGCAGGTCATTTATTGCATGCTATTGTTCTGAATAACGATTTGGGAGAAACCATAACGGCCGCTGAACGCGTTAACATCTTCTGCACCACGTCCAGTAGTACTGCCTTCACAAAAGATACAAAGACTTCCTTGTCTAAGCCAGCGGCAAGAATGGCAGCTACTAAGCCTGTATCTGCATCACACAGGGTTTAGGCGCACACGATGCATCACACATGCGTTTATTTAATATCTGTATTGTTCACTTTTACTACACATTCCATGCGGCAGATCTCCCCATTATTATATAGTGCTAAGTCTGATTTGTCTTGTAGCGATGAGATTTGATGTTTTCTATATATTATGTAATGTTCTGTATACTGACAGACATCGATGAGATAAATTCCAAGCTGGAAAATTTCGTCACAACTACAAACCAGCATTTTTGTGCCGTTATAACAGCGGAGCTGTTTAAGCCGACCGTCAGTTCCTAACGCATTAACAAATAACCTCGCTTAGCGGCGACGTCACCTGCGTTGCCTAGCAAGCACCTGCCACAGCTGCGCCTCGCTTTTCCTAGCTCGGGCAACTCTCATCCGCCGCCGCGCCAGCGATGACGTCACTGCGTGTTGCATAGCGCAGCTTGCAACACCGGCACCGCGTTCCAATGCTCACAGCGCGTTCCACCACGTTTCAATGCCGACAACGCGTTCCAGCAGACCCGCTCCGTCAATGCAGTCGCTTAGCAATCACTTACCCAGCTTCGCCAGGTCATGTCATTCTTTCGCGCCGCAATTCTTACTTTGATTAGTCATGACAACAATTTGTGAAGCTTGGCCATGACGTCAAACTGATTATAAAGATCATGTCGCCGAGATGGCGACGCACACAACTCTCGTAGACGTCGCACTGAGAAAATGTAACATGGGACGGCCGAAGAAGTACAAGACTCCCGAAGAAGTCGCTCAGCTGGAAACTCGTCGTGGCGCCTGCCGAGAACGAATGTGGCGATTGCGTGCTCATCCGAAGTATCATCCGGAGCCTAACAAAACTTAGCCAAACGTAGCAAAACTTAGCCGAGCCTAGCGAAACCGAAAGAAGCTGGGTGATCACCAGCTCTGCTATTTATCCAGCGTTGCACAACTTAGTGCAAGCTGCCCTAATTTTTTTCTGCGCTCACCCTCGCTAGGTCACACGCCTAACGATTCCAAGGTGGAGAGAGTGTTTACAAATGTCATAAAAATATTTCCCCACTACACGAATGCCTCATTTCAATAACCATTACATCAGGCGATGTGATTGAACACTTAGGTAATTCTAATGTCATGGCATATCTTGATTAAAATAATTTGTTCCATCCACTCGAGCGCGGTTCTTCTGCGAGACGCAGCAGGCTATCTTTTTTACAGCGTAAGCTGTTATGCGCTTATGCTAATAGCCGTTTCGGTTCGCGTTGTTGTCCGCCGCCGCGTCACTGCTATCGCCGGAAATGCGAGAAAAAGAACCCGGTCTCCGCCGGGATCGAACGCAGGCCTGCTGCGTGTAAGTCGGATACTTTACCACTGAGCCACGCAAGCGTTTGCTACCAGTGTCAGAAAAAGGCCCTATTAAGTATAAACCGCATTCACGCGATCTTGCGCGCGACAGCGACAAGCGACGCAATGGAGATGGCTGTCGCGGTCGCTCGTCGCCTACAAGTCGTACCGCATGCTAGCGATGACATTGAGCGACGTCTCCCCGGTGTTGCCAGTATGAGAGCAGCAAATACTCGCCGAAAATGGCGTGACGCTTGCTTTATTAATTTAAGTTGATGTGTTTTAGTGTAAAGAGCTGCATAAATATTTCTATAGGTCTTGCACTACGTTATTAACTTTACACGTATCAAAATCTAGTCGTTTGCCCGTTCCGTGCGACAATCGGTAGTGCTTGACTGATGTATATCCAGTTCCGGCTACGCGCTATTGACTAGTCGCTCATAGCACTTCCGGGCGACGAGCGACGAATTCTAGATTTCTAGAACCGAGCGATTGAGCGAAAAGACCGAGCGATCTGTTCGCGCGATGGCCCGTTTCGTCGCTCGAAGCCGTCGCGTGAATGCGGTTTGGGCTTAAACGCGCCCTAGGCAGGCGCGCAGGCGCAGACGACCGGAGCCTCAGCCAGTATGGTGGTGCCGTCTAATTAAGGCACCTGCAAAAGCCGCATGCACAGGCGCAGACGACGAGATGCGATTCAGACGAAGCGCGCAATAATCTCGATCCCGATGTGAGATGTGCGCTACTTATTCTCGGTACTTCTTTGGTACACGTTATGGCGTCTCCTAGCAAGGTACGAACCGCTGCTGAAGAAGCGAATCGCAGAGCTACGTGCGCGGCTACAACTAAGCGTCATGGGGCACAGCAGAATGCTGTACAGAGAGCATTAGAAATCGCAGCTCGCCTTCGACGCAGGGCGGACAGTTGAGATCGCTCTCGCCAAACGAGGTGAAGAAACTTTGCCGCGAAGACCCTGTTGTGCCGAAATTGCTACTCTTAAGCCGCTCCACCAGCTTACGCTGTGATGGTGCTGCATGTGCCGCGCAGGAATGTGACTTTTCTGGCTTGCATGTTAACCTCGTCGTTAACCTACAACTTATCGCCATGGCCCTAAATCAGGCAAAATCGTTCGATGTAGCAGCACACCAACCATTACTGCTAAATCTAATGCAGCTAAACTTAGACCATAACGTTCCGGCTTAGATTACGCCATTCCTTTTCAACTGTTCTCAGTTTATTATTTTAATAACGATGCTAGTGACACTGACTGTGCAATAATCTGGTAGTCAGCCGTCACGTCCGTGCAATTGCAAGCCAATTGAGACTTTCGTACCGACCATGTTTCTTAGTAACGTGAAGATCGAACTGCTGGATGGCCTGCCGGTCGCGTCTGTGAAACTTTGGCTTGCCTCGTACGTCGATGGCATCCAAACGCCACATACCCATGTGCAATTACGCATCCTGTTTGAGAGGCTCTCCAATGGCAAGGATCATCGGAGAGTTTCTGGGAGATTGTCCTTTAAAGCAGTCGTCGTGCGTGCTTTGCGCTCTCCATCCCAACAGTATTTAGCCAGCGCTGAGCCTATTATTCGATTAATTGTCCCAGACCGATTGAAAATAGAAAATTAATTAGTGGCACATAACGAGCGGCGCTTTGCATCAGTACTTTGATAATGCTGATGATAGCTGCAGAAATAATTTGATTGAAGAAACACTAAGAAATTCAAATGCGTCATACGCTCTGGGAGCTTCCAAGAAAGCTCGCGAGTGCGACAGGTTTGTTGCTTAAGGGACACGCACTTGGACAAAGTGATGGATGAGGAAAGTGAAGTACATATTCAAAATGCACCCATTACATCCTAGTGCCAAGTGGAGATATCTTTAAGTATTTCATAAGCTTCATTATTACAACCCATCAATGATGATGAAATTTATGGGTGGTAACAAAAGCTAATGAACAACTGACAAAGCAAAATGTATATAATCTTAAAGCGAAACTGTAAATACGTTCTATGAGCCGCACAGTAGATATCAGAAGATAGGTATCACGTTTCCTGTTTTGTCAAAGAGTTGGAGATCCTGATTCTATCGTGCACTGACAACTATAAAAAATTAGGGTTCTTTTCAGGAGCGAAGAAGGAAGTTTAGACAAGAAAGTGTGTTGGTCTTTTCAGACTCACATTTGTAATGTGAAACAGAGTTATGAAAAGCAACAGCTGGGTCCATTGGCGCGTGCCATGGAGAGTAGCTTCTGAGGCGACTGTGAAGAGGTGCCCCATAGTGGCGAATGTGTTCAGAAGGAATTCACATTTTTGCCTGCTTCTACACTGTAAATAATGTTCAATAACGTCTGCAAAATTAATTATTGAAATCGCGAGACAGAAATAAAACTTCGATATGTCAGGTAAAATATCGAAAGGAGCGCATCAAGCCGTTGTAGGGGCCGCTTCTCACAACAGCAAGTGCAAGCTGGCTTTTGAAATAGTATGCGTGTCCTACTATTCAAATGCTTCATGGAGACAAATAATGTGGTGCTGAAATATCCAAGACATAATCGTAAGATGTTAACAGATGATACGACCTCCTCTCAACCTCATTAGCACTAGTATGCAGTGATGGCGCTGAGGTTTACTACTGCATGACACCTTACAGTGAACAATATTAATATAGCAAATATTTTAACTGCGCTAGAAACAGGGACCAAGGAGGACGAAAAAATCACCAGCCCTTACCTTGTCGAGAAAATGGGGGAAGTGAAGCTTGTCGTGTGTGTATGGGACCTTCGAGGTCATTTTCCATGTCTTTCTCTCTTTCTTTCTCTCCCTCTCTCTCTGTCTTTCTATTTCTCCCTTTATTTCTCTCTCTCTCTCTTTCTTTCTGTGTCCTTCGTGGTGACTGTCTTTCTCTCTCTTTCTTTCTCTTTCTCTCTCTCTGTATCTTTCCTTCTCTCTATATATTTCCTTTGCTGACCTTCGTTCTGACTTCCCTTCTCTCTTTCTCTGTCTTTCTCTCTATCTATCTTTCCTTCTCTCCTTATTTATTTCTGTCACTCTCTTTCTCTATCTCTCTTTCTCACTCTCTTTGTATTTCTCTCTTTCTTCCTTTCTATATATCTTTCTTTTTCTTTCTCTCTCTCTTTCTTTCTCTAGCTCTTTCTCTCTTTCTTTTTTTGCCCCTGATATGTGCCTTTGAGCTTCGTACTTTTTCTGCTCTATTGCTAGGATCGGCCCACTTTTCAACGTGACACCGCCGCCGCCACCACCACCGCCACCACCACCGCCTATCTTGAGCCTATAAAGCTTCGCTTAAAAGACACCAAGACACCAAGTGTTATCGTACTCCTTTGTCCCTGTTTCTAGCGAGTTAAAATATTTTCACTATGAACTTCAACCAACTAGCCCAACTTGGTGCACTGCTGCAATATTAATATATGCTAAAAATATCGGTCAAGGGCATTTATTTTTCTGTGATGCATACTTAATTACTGGTGCACGGCAAAATAACCAAAGAACTCTTTGATGGAGCAAATTTTAAAGGCAGCTATCTTCGTATTTTCCTGCAACTTCACCGCGTAGACAAGGATGCTCTTATTGTGTGGTAAAGCTTGTGAATTGATGTAAATGCCCTACTTAATGCACCCAGCAAAAGCTTCCCGGCGATGCGTGTGTCCGTTAACGAATGCTAGAGCAAAGAAATGTTCTATCGGAAAGGGCATGGCAGCGGAGCATCCGATAGGCGCACTTCTGAAAGGAAGACCAGCCAAGCATGTCTACCTCACGTCAAAGTTGTTGATGTCCATCAGGAAGTCTGAAGTCATGAGGCCGACAGACGGAAGCGCACTGTGCCAAAGAAGTTTTAGAAACAAGAATGAAGTGCCTGAGAAAGGCTGACCGACGTTTCGATAAAAGGACCTGTCTGTCAAAATCTTGTAATTTAGTTTACAATTACTGATATGACAATATCATTTTTGTTACTGATTCCACTTAAGAAATACAAACCACGGGATAGCTTATGCATAGCAGGTTCGCCATATTCATGTCTTGCTGAGAAGCCAGACGCATTAAGTTGAAGTCCATTGTGAACCATTCAGTGAGAGGGAGGAACAACCTAATACAGCGAGCTGATTCAAAATTTTGCAAGGCTTTCGTATTCCTCATTTTCTGTTCATAATATCGCTGGGCTTATGCAAAGCTTTATTTTGGTAGAGCATCAGCTCCTAATAGGCACATATATGGGGTCATCAATTTTTCATCTCATGCAAGAAAACAAATATTCTATTTGTTCTGGCAATACTGATATCTTCCTGTTATGCGCATACCATTAACCTGCAACCTTAAGCGCTTGCATTGCCTCAAACTGTAGACAACAGTTTCACCGTATCTCTTGATCAAGTGTAAGCTTTGTATGTACTGTCGGCGGATGCTTCTCTAAGCGATTGCCGGATATTAGCTCTTTTTCCCTCTGTAAATTGTATATATGTTTTGAAAGCAAAGGACTCCAGCAGGATCCATCCCACTATGAAGGCAGACGCTAATGAGATTAGCATTGAAGCAATGTTGCGGGACACTGTATTGTCAATGTCAAAACATGTATGCAGCCAAGCTCCTCTCTTGCGCTTGGTATTGCACCGCCGAGCCCTGGAGAAATTTTGAAGGATATTTTTTTTGTAACTGAAAAACAGCATATACAAAGTTACCCAAACTGGAATCAAGGATGTTGAATCAAGAGTGGCAGAGACCGAGTGAAACATAACAAGTGGTCCAAGTTGACATCGCAGAGGTTCATTGAAAAGCGGCGCATTACCAGTGCGACACACCCAATGACCTACGTCGACATCGAAGAGGTTCGTTGACGAGTGTCACAGGCCCCGTGCCACATACACAGTGACCAAAGATGGTAAAACGATTGGTTTTGAACTCTATTCCTTCAACACAGCAACCTAATGCGCTACCCATTAGACCACGGACAACGCACTGGCCCAAGTTGGCGGGAAAACGGTAAGCGACAGACAGACAGACAGACAGACCCCGGAAAGTGCGTGAAATAAATAAATAAATAAACAAATAAATAAATATGCTTCATCAATGCGCCCACGAACAACTTGTTGGTCTTGGTGCTGGCGCCCTTGGAAATGGGTACTGTAGATATAGACAGCTGGTCAAGCACCCATCTGTTGGTGCCCAGAAAAGAGGTGGTGGTGTGAGAAGTGGGAGGAGAAGACGTAGGTTGGAGAAGGACACGGCGGCAACTGGCCAAGGGCGTTGGACGCGCCGGGTGTCTCTGGACACTGAATGGGCCAGATAAACCAACCAAGGAAGCCAGCCGGCAACCACTGAGCACGAGTGAGGCCCGAGGCTGCCTGGCGTTCCGGTACTACCAGATACCCGCTGCCGAGATCGATGGTGGCTGCGTGAGCGACGACTTCTGTGGGCCAGGCCGGGGCGTGCGTGGGTGACTGGGACAACTCCTAGGCAGCCGTGAGCCGCAGCCCCAGTATACGTGTCGTCACCGCCCCAGTTTCGGCAGCCAGCTACCAAAGTCATATCGAGCCATGTGAAGCCATCGCCAGTCACAGCCAGCTCCAGCAGCATGAGACACGCCGCATCTGTTCGACCGAATCAACGCGATGAACTCCCGTGAGAGCGTCGAACTTTCCGTTAATTTGTAGGTGAGGCGAGCTAGCTTGAGTGCAGGTTACCGGTTAACGCAGGAACGCTTGGAACTCTGCAGCGTTGTAGAGACTGTGCTAAAACTTCCCTCGTAGCCGTGAGTTCTGTTTCCTCTTAGTATGCTCTCTGCACTTTTGTCTTAGATAAACTTCTTTGTGTGTTGTGGCTGAATTGTCTGACTATCTCCAGTGTCCGTTTCTCGACGCACAACACGCCGACAAGTTTGACGAACTTCCGCTTTTTTACCATCTCCGTTACAGTAACTGTAACGTGAAAGAAGATGGATATATACACATCAATAAACAAGGATAAAAGGTGCACATTTTATACGTTAACTGTTTGCAATAAAATATAGAAAAATACATTGCAATTTCTAGAATTAGTTTAGAAAATAGACATAGATGTTGCTGGAATGTGGACAAATCTTTGTGCAATATGTTAACTTGTGTTAGCGTTCGTTGCAGGCCCAGAGAATCATGGCGAAAGGAATTTTCGGGAGGCATTGCATATATAGATCAAAATGTTGAAATGTCATAGTGTTTTAGTGAGATTCCTAAACCAAAGTTATTATTGCTATAGCAATTATATGGACACTCCAGGCGCATTTCTGCCATCGCCGTGAGGTTCCGTGTAAAGTCCTAGGGTGATAAACGCGTCGCCGCGTGCCGTATGCTATGTTTTCGAGTGAAAGCGTGTGAGGTTGAGCGATCGCGGCTCCATCTGGCATAGTTAAGGGCGGAAAGCGTTAAATAACGTGAAGCATCTAAGCTTAGTTTTTTGCAAAGATGATCAATATGAGTTGCCCAATGGAATGATGAGTCGAGAGTCACGCCAAGGTAAGTATGTGCGTTTAGCTTCTCAATAGCATTTCCTGCAATGTACAGCTCACGTGTTTCAGGTACCACTTTTCGGTTAGAGGCGAAAACAACATACTTAGTTTTTTTGTGTTTAGCAGTAATTTGTTTCGTTTAAACCATTTAGAAGTTACTTCTAGTTCATTATTAGCGAGTAATTCTGCTTCCTGAACAGAGCGGTGTGCTATAAGTAGGGCAGTGTCATCTGCATACAGAGCTGCTTGCGTGTGGGTCACGGAGAGATGATAATCATTCACAAAGAGGGAAAACAAGATTGGTCCAAGTACTGAACCTTGTGGTACTCCCGTTTCAACTAGTTGATGGTGTGATTTGTTGCCAAGTATTTGTACTAACTGAATCCGCTGAGTCAAATAGCCGCGAAAAAAATTTGAATATATCCTTCTAAATCCATGGCGTTCAAGCTTGTACAACAAAATATTGTGGTTCACTGAATCAAATGCCTTTTTTATATCCAGGACGATACCTATGATTATTTGGTTATTGTTTAAAGCATGGTTTACTGTTTCTGCCAGAAAATTTACTGCAGTAGCCGTGCAGTCTTCCTTTCTAAAGCCATGTTGAATCGGAGTTAGGATACTGCATTTTGTAATAAAGTCAATCATTTTTTTGCCTACCAGTTTCTCAAAAAGAGTGTTCACGCGTGATAAAATTGTTATGGGACCGTAATTTGCTATGCTGTCGGGACATTCTCCTTTGTGTATTGGTGTCACCCTCCCTATCTTAAGCTGTTCGGGGTACACACCTGTCGCGAATGACTGGTTGAAAATTACAGCAAGAGGTTTACATAAGGTTTCAATGTTGTCCTTCTGTATCTTAACTGATATTTCATCATGACCCATGGCCTTGTCGGATGACATCTGACAACTTGTTATTGTCAACTTCTTATTGGGTGACAAGCTTGTGCCCACATAGGCAAGGGACACTCAAAGCACAACGACAGCGGCGAGCAAAGTAATGACTCGTCGAAGGTTCCAGCGTAGTCACTGGTGTCCACGTGCCTTCCAGTAAGTGCTATGCAATTGGCGTCAAGCATACTTGTTGTCTGTTGTCACCATGTTCGGTGGCAACAGACAGCGGATAGAACCAGCGATAACATTGCAGAAACTTCAGATGAAGGAAGGCGCGTCTTGTGCTGGGCGATAACGATTAACATTTCTTAGCCGCTGAAAACCAGTCACCGGAGAAAGGTAAATACCTGTCAATATATATAAATACTATAACGTAGCGTTATTCTTACACAGTCATGTTTTAGATACAGCTTAGGGCTTGATAATTGAGGCTGAACATCGAACATATCTATTGAATAATAGATATGTTCGATGACTTGAATGTAAAGACGAATAATATACTTATTTGACAGATTTAGGGGAAGGCTACGGTTTCTGGTGTATGTCTCATGAGAGTCGCAGAGCACCATCAAAGCAATGACAATTGGGCGTCTCGTACCAATCCAGGATACCTATAGTATGCTTTTAATATCCAAGTGTTACGTGCAGGCAACGTCTCTGTGACGTGACTTCAACCGCCGCTTGTCTGTTGAGGTGACTTTGATTCTTACTAAAATATATAACGAGACGTCTAATGGATGTGGCTTGCGTTAAAACAAGGACACGTCATGGGTATCCATGCAAGTTAACTTGCAGAGGTCACTAATTACCTCTGGCATATATCCGACAAGTAAAGCGTGTTCGCTTTAGTGACACACACCGGCTATTACTCTACTGTATATTAAACTGGATATTTACTGTTACACTACACCTGATCTCTGGATGAGAAGTACGTGCTGGCTAACAAATAACCATTTCATTTCGTCGATGTAGAGACTTGTCGAAATTCTTAGCTATTGCTCCCGATTTAACAGGTTCGGCACAAAACGGAAGGGAATTAAGCAAGCGTCAACACATATTAAGCTTGAACACGCCACAGGCACAGATCCTGGGTGCATGTGAGGTTGACTGAAGCGATATAGGAAACATTTCTCTGGATGTCCTCGACAAGCAAACGGAAACGCTCGTAGTGGTTGCGTGCCAGCCCGATGACCCCAAGTAGAACTGAAAGAACCTTTTCCTAACGCAACAATGCAAGCCACTCTGGCAATTTGCGCGGATATCAGAGGGCGTAGCTCCATCTCATGCGGCAGCTGACCTGACAGGGGCGAGCCGGTTCTGCACCTTCAGGCTATTGTAACGCAGAAAAAGAAAGCGAATGCCAGGTGTCGTGCAAATGTCCTCCGCAGCCAACAGAGACTAGACGCGATAAAGCCTAACGTACTCTCCATAGCGACACATGAACACTGGCATGTCAGTACCAATAAACTAAGCGAGGAAGTGTGCTTTGACGTTGTCAAGAAGCCCCTCTAGTGTAACGAATCGTGTAATTTTCTGTTCTACTTGGCCTTTTGCCATTCCACCACTTGAAGACGTGTCCTTTCTCTGTCACTGAATGGCTATTAAGCGCAACGCACTGTGACTTAAAAATGAATAGAATTAGATGAAAACTATCTGCACAGTATCCGATCCCAGGAACATTTACATTCGAGCGCTTTTTTGAAATTGCGTGCAGAGGTTATTGGTCTCTTTTTTTCTGGAGATTAAGCCAGGTTGATGGAGGTATAGGTAACATTACTATACAGAAAAATAGATTTTAATGCTGAGATACTACATAAAGTAGAGTTAACCAAAATTTTAACTGAAATGATTTTAGTAAAAGCTGATTAGCTCAAGCAGGCAAGGTAACTATATTTGTTACCGCCTTTTTTTAAGAGGGACGCCATAAGATATTATCAATCAACATCATCATCTCTACGTTGTTATTGTAACTCTTTTGACTATCCGCAGTGCAGCTGTCTTTGTTATTTTGTTAGCTATTAAGACCAGTGAAATTGCCCAGTGACAAACGTTATTGCATGATCGTGATTTTTATAAGCTGTAGTTCATCCAGTAGCGAAATACGAGATTCAGCCTTTGACCAATTTTAGAGACGTTTCACTTCCAAATAAGAGCTTGTTTAAACAAAGGAAGCAACTTTGACAATGTTGAGAATGTGACCAAGAGAATAATGAAGCTTGCCGGTTTGGTCACGAAAACGTTAGCTGGTGCTTACAGTAAACGTTTTTGTGGGGATCACAGTTCAGAAGGTACATACGTAGATAAAGGTAAATTTAAAGACGCCGACTAATATTTGGATTTGTCTTGTTTTTGCATAAAGTTTTGTTAGGGCAAGAATATTGTTCATTTGCCAGTTCATTGGCTAAAGACGTCGTTGTTCATTATTTTTATAAATGGCTACTTCAGCCTCGAGTACACATTTATAATTAAAGAAAGCACTGTCCACCGCAACAGTATATATGCTGGTCCCTGCACCTCTTTATCACGTGTCCTATATTGAGATGCGGGTACCGAGATGTGTTCGAATGCAACCGCCGAATGTACCAGCCAGCAGGCTTTAAATCCTCCTTTTTTCAAGCTGCACCCAGCAACCCTCCTAGTTAACAGAGGGTCGCAAGTGAGAGGCCTGATATTTTCCATAGTCAAAAACTGCCTTTCTTGTACACGTGAATAGACTACAGAACACTGCATCACTGACCGCTGGATCGCGATCTGTTTTTGACACGTCCTTGAAAGTACGCTCATGAATTATGTTGATGTCACAATCTTATTGATTTGGGTTTAGTGCGTTAGCATTGTTAGGATAGTTCACGAACGTTCCGGGGGCCATGTATCTATGAATGTTAGTAAATAACCAATTTCCCGGGTCGCTGGGTCACTGGTCAGTCAGTCGTCGAGTGGGTAGCACATGGGGCTGCTGTGTTGACGTAATAGGTTTCCAAACCAACCATAAGACCAACTTGGGTCACTGAGTATGTGTACATCGTGCCACTCTTCAACAAACCTATTTCACGCCGACAAGAATCACTGTAGATGCGGGACTGCGTAGGTACCGCTTTTTGACTTGAGCTTTGACGACGACATGGAGTACTGGCCATGTGCCACTCGTTATGTGCGCTCGCTTCAGTGAACTCTTTGACACCAGCTTGGGGGAAAGTAGGTATGTTCTATTGGGAATGCGCCGCTCTACAGTGACAAAAAGATCCCTTGAGTTTGTCCGATTCTTAGCAGAATCGAAACCGCGTCACATGGATTCTTCAAGGGCAGCAACCTGACGCACTAGCAGACTGCGCCACAAATGCACTTTGCATGTGCCGATTCAGTGAACGTCTTGCCATCTTGGATCACGGAGTATGTGTGTGTGTTGGCGTGTGGAAGCAATATCCAAACTGGTCGCATTCTGAAAATTCATTCCAAATGGATACGCTTTGCAATGTTACCGGCTACAATTTTTAAGTTGCAAAATGTGCCGTGAAGTATTTAACCTCGAAGATAATGAGGGAATTTTTGTACATTAGTTGCATATGTGTTTCGATTTCTCGCGCAAGTAATATCGGCCGCTCTGAGTAATCCAGCGCAAGGACTACAATTATATTATTTGCAACAAGCTATGTTAAAAATGCAGTAATACTTAAAAATGATCCCCCTGTATATTGGATGGCGGGCAGCTTTCAACCGTGCTTCATGGCGACATCGATCTTAGTAGTCTATTAGAATTGAGTGGCTTTTACCAACACGACAGGGGTTGCTCTCACAAAAGCTTTTATCCGCACAGAAGGGTATTCGCACGCATCTCTATAACATAAGTGGGTACAAGAGTGTGGCGAAACTGCGTCTGCGCGCCGTGTCGGTGCGTCTCAGAATGAGCGGCGGTGAACATAACAACACTCTCGCCAACAGAAGCTAGATAAACCATTTGTGCACCCCGATGGGTTTCAGTTGCTGTAATGTGTTTCGACTGGAAGCATTAAAGCCATGCTTTCCCACAAGAGGTTTTATGCAACGTTTATTCGTTCCGTTCATGAGGTATTCTTTACTTTACAGAAACACGCCCTTCCGAGCAGTTCAAGTGTTTTCGTATCAAAGGTGGTGCGTGATTTTATTCGTCAATCCCTCCTTTTTTTTCATGCACACTCGAATTGCCATCCCGTCCAGTCAGGATTGTTGGACGTTGTAGGTATGCGTTCCCTCACACCGGGAGCTGCAGCATGAGTAAAACCGTGGGCACAGATACTACAGCGCTACGACTTAGTGCTGTACTGAAACAATCAGAGAGATAGAGAAAAAAAGGTAAAGGAAAGACAGGGAGGTTAACCAGAGGTTATCTCCGGTTGGCTACCCTGTACCGGGGGAGGGGTAAAGGGATGCGAAAGGTGAGAGAGAAAGAGAAAAAATAAGTAAACATAAATAAATAAAAAGGAAGGAAAGAAAAGGAAATCACTCACACACACAAAACAGAACTGTTTCTGTGGGCACTGTCACGCAGTCTGCGAAGGCGTTCTCGTGTTGCATAGTGTTAACGTTCCATCCTATGTAACACAGTGAGAGTCACAATTTGTCACTGAGTCCGGTGTCTTTTAAGTAACGCAGCAGTGCCTTCAGGGCGGCTCGCGCCGTTGTTTGTGTAGGCCAGTTTACAAGGATGTTTTTTTCTGGGTTTGGGCGTTTATTCAGTTGATCTATCGTCGCTGAGTGTGCTGCTCTCTGTGGGTTGAAACGACGGCACTCACAAAGAAGGTGCGCGATTGTTTCGTTGCACCCACAGAATTCACAAAGTGGGCTATTGACCATTCCGATAAGAAAGGAGTACGCATTTGAAAATGCTACTCCAAGCCATAGACGGACTAGAAATGTGCAGTCCCGCCGTGGAAGGTTTAACGGAATACGGAGCTGTAAATTATGGTCCAGGGCATGAAGGCGTGCACTTGTGAAATCAGATGAATTCTATTACATCAATGTTAGCTCACGCGCAAGCGCGGAAAGTTTTTTCGCTGCGTCGGCTCTCGAAAGAGGAATGGCAACGCAGCTGACACCGTCATGGGCAGATCGGGCCGCTGCGTCCGCTCAATCATTGCCATGTATGCCACCGTAACTACCCTACCACTGACACATTATATCGTGCCCTTCATCAACTATGCGATGGTGTACTTGTCTGATCTCTGCGACGAGCTGCTCATGTGATCCACGGCGCATTCCTTAGCGTAAACTCTGGAGGGCTGCGTTGGAGTCACAGAAGATTGACCATGGATGGGGTGGTTCCTCCAGAATGAAATGTAGAGCCGCACGGAGGGCTGCCAGTTCAGCAGCTGTCGTTCATGAGACATGTGACGTCTTTAGCTGTATCTTGACGGATCTTGCTGTAATCACCACAGCGGCAGCTGAACTTGTAGGTGTGACTGAGCCATCGACATAAACATGTACGCGGCCACTGTGAACCGCGTGTAAAAGTCCTAAAGTGACCTGTTTCAAGGCAAATGACGGCATGTGAGCTTTCTTCGTGATTCCTGGGATGGTGAGGCGTATGTCATGTTTGTGCAGGCACCATAACGGTGAGGATGGTCTTGCTGCAGGCATGTAGTTGGATTGCAACGAGGTACGAATGGCAGCAATTATACGAATGAAAGTTGTGTCTGGCCATTGTGTAGGTAAAGATGCAAGATGGTGGGAAGGTAGTCGGGAAACGTGCCGAATATGCGCCCAGAGAGCGTCGGTGGCTAAGTACGTTGATATTGGGTGATCTCGCGCTATGACAATCGTTGCCGCAGTAGAGGCACACTTCGGAAGAGCGAGACACTTCCTTAGGGCTTGAGCTTGTAGTCCCTGGAGTACACGCAGGTTTGTTTTGCAGGTGTTGCCTAGCACTGGGAGGCTGTATCTTGGGAAACCGAGGAACAAGGCATTAAAAAGCTGCAGCATTGACCGCACCGATGTGCCCCATGATTTTCCACCAAGGAAATTGAGGAGGTGTGTTATGGTCGTTAGCCTCTTCTTTAGGTATGAAACGTGCGGGCTCCATGATAGGTCGCATTCGATAATTACCCCTAAAAAGCGGTGTTTCCGTGCGTTTGCAATTGTTTGCCCATTGACACTTACAGACTAAGGCCTCATTGCCTTCCGAGTGAATGTAACAAGGCAGCGTTTCTCTGAAGACAGCTTTAAGTTTTGTTTTCTTAAGTACAATGATGTTAACGTAGCTGCCTTTTGTAGCCTTGCTCGTACCTGCAGTCGTGTTACAGCCGACGCCCAGATGCAGATATCGTCAGCATAGATTGATACTCCAACGGTGTTGGGCAAGCATCTGACTAGGCCAACGAGCACTAAGTTGAATAGTGTCGTGCTGAACACCCCACCTTGTGGTAGTCCACGGAATGTTTGGTTGTGAGTCGTGGCGCCATCCTCGGTCATCACGAAGATGTCTGTCGGTCAGATAGCTGCATAGCCACTGAAAAGTGCGGCCACGAATTCCGGCTTCAATGAGAGTGTAGTGAACGCTATCCGCGCGCCGCTGTAAATGGCCCGCGTTTAAATGGCTAGTTTATAGCGCCACTACTGAACACCACGTCAAGCACCTGAAAGGCAAGTCTGTTGGCGCACGCGCCTCCCCGTGTCTCGCGAGAGAAAAGAAAAAAGTTCAGTTTTTGTTTGGAACTCATCGCTCACGGTCTCATTGCTCTTCGCCCGCGCTAGCAACCAACAGTGGTGACCCAACATGAACACGCACAGCGACATCGACTGCCTACCGTGTCTGCAGTCGAATTGAAGCTGCCTCCCTTTTGGCCCGCCGACTCCGAGTTCTGGTTCATTCAAGTCGAGGCACAATAGGTGACCCGTAAAATGAGCAATCGCAGGGAATTGTGGGGCGCGCCGTCTGCAAGCAGCTTCCGGTTCGACGGACGACGCCGCGGCATCGGCGGCATGCCCGGCGCACGTGTTTTTCTACGTGGTTTCAACTGTCAGTCGTGCGAAGCTTTCCGTCCGCTTTGTCGACCAGCAATGTCGTACCATTCATGCAGCTGATTTTTAGGTTTCAGCTCATTCTAGGCGGGACGATGACGAGCCAAGAAAGGCAGGGATACGCTTTTATTCATGAAGGAACTCTAGTTTTCGTTTCGGTGGCCTTTTCTGTTTCGGCCAAGTTTAGCTCTACGACATTTGCCGTTGCTTGGACGCACCGTCACTGACTGCTCTGCCTGCGGGTCAGTCAGACAGGTGAAAACGTTATCGTTATCCGATAATTTATCAAGCGTATAGAAGCATTACTTAGAAAATCGGGTGCTGAGTCGATGGCTACAGCGGTGCATGCTGTTCTGTGATCGTAGCTGGAAACCGATATCGTCGGTATAACGGCGCAGCTAGCGCTGAAAATGATAACTTTGCGCGCTGTCAACGGAATTTCTCGGTCTAAACTCTAGGTTCATTTGAAGTGGTACGTAGTTAGACGTTCTCGCTTTTTTTTTGTCAACAATGGCCGTATCGCCGCCATATTACGGCTGCTCATGATCTCTATCTGTGCTGAAGGAGCTAAGGAGGGCTAGTTGGTTACGAGTATTATGAATGTATCTTTGAATATATGTATCTTCGAGTATATCAATGTATTATAAATGTATTCACGTCGTAAAACCTCGTTTCATAATACCTCTATATGTGCATGCGAGTACTGACATAGTTCTGGTTGCCTGAGTCAATGTTAGAGAAAGAGATATCTTGGGAAATCATTCCGTGTCGGCCTTTACACAGCTAATCGCCGCCTGGTAAGTGGTACTGTACGTTCATTTTCTTTTTGTTCACGGATGGTCTCTGCCTTGTTACAGTTTTGGAAGTGGCAGCCATGTCTCTGATGCTTATGCACAGCTGACTCAGCAAGGGTTGCTGCAAGGCAGTAGTTACATGCGTTCACCTTTAACGCTTGAACTTGAGCAGCCAACGGCTGAACAGCCGACGATGGTTTTGCTAGGCATCTGCAACCGGGTAATCTTCGAGTGGGACAAAGCCGGACTGCAAGCGTAAGTGGCTCAATCAGCTAAGGCGTTGCGCTGCTGAGCACGAGTTCGCGGGATCGAATCCCGGCCGCGGGGGCCGCATTTCGATGGAGGTGAAATGCGAAAATTCCCGTGTGCTTGCGTTGTAGTGCATGTTAAAGAACCCCAGGTGGTTAAAATTATTCCGGAGCCCTCCACTACGGCGTGCCTCATAATCAAAACTGGTTTTGGCAAGTAAAACCCCAGAAGGAAGAACGGACTGGAAGCGCATCAATGGAACTCAACGGCGAAGCGGTGGCGGCGGCTGTGCTGACTCGAACCGGAAGCAGCTAGCAGACGGCGCATCCCACAATCCCTCGCTATCTTATGGGTCACCTATTCGCCGCCCGGCGCATCACAGCCGACCCCACGCGCTGCCATCACATCGTGAGTAGCTTGCTGCCAGCTACAGCCAGCGAGGTCCGCGATTTGCTTCTCGCCCCACCTGCGGAAAACACCTACCAAACTTTGACACTTATTCGACGCCTCACACCATCCGAACCCGAAAAGTTACGGGTGCTCCTGAACGACACGGACCTTGGCGACCGCACGCCATCTCAACTACTGCACCACATGCAGCGTCTTGTGGGAAGCGTTACAGGTCTCGACAGCACGCTGCTGCGCGAGATATTTCTTCAGCGTCTCCCCAGCAACGTGCGCTTGGCTCTTACTACGGTGGCTGAAAAGGATCTCGGCAAGATGGCCGCCATCCCTGACACCATCATGGCAGTGGCAAACCCCTCCGCCTCTGTTGCTAACGTGCAAGTGGAGAGTGCGCCTGCCCCTCTCCCAACGAATTGCTGGAGTTTCGCGAAGAGATCGCGCGCCTCGCCGAAACAGTGGCAGCTTTGCAGGCCCGCACCTCGCACCCTTTGGAGAAGCTCAGTGTACAACCACAGCAGCCGCGACTCCGCTGGTGCTGGTACCACAGGAAACATGGCGATGCTGAGCGCAAATGTGTTGCGCCTGTGGCGATCCGGGAAACGCCAGAGGCCAGCATTGAGGACGACCAATGCTGCAATATCGACAGAAAGTCGCACCTCAGTGTTCTTCATCACCGAACGCAGTGGTGGCGTCCGTTTCCTTGTGGACACAGGCGCAGAGGTGAGCGTTATCCCTGCGTCTCCAACTGACCGTAAGCGCCAGACCTCATCTCCATTACAAGCAGTCAACAACACAACGAGCGCTACTTACGGACATCGCTCGCTATCTCTCAACCAAGACCTAAAAAGAACATTTCGTTGGATTTTTATACTTGCTGATGTGAAATTTGCAATCCTCGGCGCCGATTTCCTCCGTCACTTTGATCTTTTGGTAGACGTGCGCAACCGACGCCTATATGATCCTGTGTCGCAAACAACAGTGCAAAGCAAGCCCTCAAGACACCCTCCGTTAAGCCCTACCTTGGTCGGGCCAGCCTCAACATCTCGCTTTGTAGCAATACTGAACGAGTTTCCCGAACTTATGCGCCAAGCAAAGGCGGACACTGCGGCTCAGCATGACGTGCTCCATCATATAACTACGACTGGTCCTCCCGTCCATGCCAGACCGCGTCGCATGTCCCCTGAGAAGCTCCGTTTGGCACGCCAAGCGTTCGACCATATGCTCGAGCTTGGTATCATTCGGCCCTCGTCACATGGTACCAAAACTGGCATCAAATGACTGACGACCATGTGGCGATTACCGGGCACTCAATCGAGCAACTGTACCAGACCGCTACCCCGTGCCACACATTCATGATATTACAACGAACTTGCACGGTGCTATAATATTTTCCAAGCTGGACCTCGTGAAGGCATACCATCAGATACCAGTGGCACCAGAGGACGTCCAGAAGACCGCGATAGCAACACCTTTTGGCCTATTTGAATTTCTTCGAATACCATTCGGACTTCGCAACTCTGGACAGACATTTCAGCGGTATATGGACGGTGTCTTACGCGGTCTAGATTTTTGCCACGTTTACCTGGACGATCTGCTTATCGCTAGCGCCACTCCATCTGAACACGAGGAACACCTGTGAACCGTTTTTCGACATTTCTCTGCACATGGCATCGTCGTCAATGCAGCAAAATGCCAGCTCGGTGTGCCCGAGCTGACATTCCTGGGCCATACCATATCGTGTGCCGTAATTCGCCCCCACCCGGAAAAGGTAAAAGCTGTGCGAGAATTCCCGAAACCTAACACTAAGCGGCAACTCCGCGAGTTCCTTGGACTCGTGAACTTCTATCGCCGTTTTGTACCTCAGTGAACGGCTATCTTGCACCCTCTGCACAGACTACTAACGACTGCGGAGAGCACAGCGGGGACCCTCACTTGGACTGACGATGCATGCAACGCTTTTATTCGAGTCAAGGAGGCTTTGGCAAATGCTGCTTTGCTCGTGTATCCGCAACCAGGCATACGGCAGTGCATACTGGTCGATGCCTCAGACACAGACATCGGCGCAGTATTACAGCAGCTGAGCAACGGAATCTGGCGCCCGACATCTTTCTTCTCGAGAAAGCTGACCCCTGCAGAAGAAAGCTACAACACTTTCGGCCGAGAGCTGCTTGCTATCTATGCCTCCATCCGACATTTTCGTCACTACCTGGAAGGCGTGGATTTCTTTGTGCTTACTGACCACAAACCTCTGACGTACGCCCTGAGTCTCCCGACATCGGACAGAGGGACGCACACAGCCATTGAGCTACGTCAGATGTCTTAAATATCCGAGTTAACTACAGACATTAGGCATGTGAGCGGCGCCAACAATGTGGTCGCAGACGCCCTGTCACGAAGTCCTGTCAACGCCCTTAGCCTTTCCGAGGGAACTGATTTGACTCAGCTGGTGGCAGCTCAGCAAGCTGATCGAGAACTCGGTCAGTTGCTGACAACAACAACCGCGCTGAAGTTGCAATGGCTATCTGTGTCCCAGTGGCGTAGCCAGAAATTTTGTGCGGGGGGGGGCTCAGGTTGCAGCGCGGCCTCCTCCTTATAAAATTTGTAGAGGGATCACATACATGAATAATAACTGCATTGCCAATGCCATTGTATATTAGATGCTGCAAACGGATTATTTAACTCTACGCACTGTCAAGTAAATTAAAATATGTATTTTTTCATAAAAGAATATATTCGTATGTCCCAAAAATTCTGGCAGAAATAACTGATATGATTGAGGCCGCGTTTTTTGTCTATTAAATAAGTAAAGAAAATATCACACCAACTTTAGAACTATATCAGTTAGAAACCAGCAAAGCAG
Organism: Dermacentor silvarum; assembly: GCF_013339745.2. Classification (NCBI taxonomy): domain Eukaryota; kingdom Metazoa; phylum Arthropoda; class Arachnida; order Ixodida; family Ixodidae; genus Dermacentor; species Dermacentor silvarum. Next base: position 5,480,463 of record NC_051156.1, read on the forward strand.
TGCATGCAGCTAATATGAAAAACGTAAAGGCCATGAAATGAATAAGTTGAGGACAAATATTTTGATGAATCTTGTCATTCAAGAACCTTGTATGCATTTTTGCACATATGCAATGGCCAGGAAAAAACCTCAATGACGCTGTCCCTCGTTGAAATAGACTGCGCAGGAGCAGCTGTTACCGGTCGTGTATTCTAATTAGACCGAGATTATACTCGCAACTGTTAGTGCAAATAAAAAGTAGGAGTTCTGCAAAATATACATTATAAAGTCGAAGATAGAATGGAATATACAAATGCGAAGATACAGCTCGCTAAAGGGCAAAAAAAAGAGTCGCTGGAGACAAAGTTCACTGCTTGTATACACAGAACCTCGCAACAAGATATTTAAATATACATCGAAGTCTCCAATAAATCTACGTATTTAAGCAAACGTCACTCTATATAATGCGCCAAACAAGAGAAATAAACATGTTGCGCAGTCACAGATAATAAACTTTGCGCACAGAAAGACAGATTAACTAGGCACTAACAAAACTATGGTCGCAGAAATCGTGATATGTACTCGGGCCATGCAGCTGTCGCGACAGCGCCATGTCGGAAGAATAATAGAGGAATAATGCAGAAATGAGTACGAAAATGTGTAATTTAACTGCCTGCACAGCGGCAACAATTATTCCGAACCCAAAATTAAAGGAGGGTATTGCTTCGTTTCAAAAAATAAATAAGAGCAGGTAGCTAAAAAGGAAAGAAAAGGACAAACGAAAGCCACAGATGATGCGGCAAGTTGAACGACCGAGTGTGTTCTTGGCAAACGCCGCGTGGGCCGGGCTTTCAATGAGCAAGGTCGGTGAAAATTGGTTATTGATGCCCTCATAATTTTCGTATTCACATGATAATTTTGATCATGATGCTAACTTCTAGAATAAACGGCTAAAATTTCTGTGGTTTTAAAAGCTAATGAGCAGTCATACGCTTTCATAATTACGAGCTTATGAACCTGAACGAACAGAGCTTTTTACTTGCACTGATTTTTGCTGCTTCGTTATCTAAAGGACAAACTTCTCTCGGCGGGGAAGTTGAGCGAAGCGGTCAATGACTTCGGACACGTTGATGCCGACGTCTCTGTGGGTGTATAGAAGCGCCAGCCTAACCATGCGTTCCACAGACATTGTAGAGCGCAAGTAGCTTTTTAAAAAAAACTCTTGTTAAAAATATTCTCTCTGCGCTGGCAGTGGTGACAGGAAGGGTGACTAGAATCTGCAGCAGTTTGTACACATTTACATAGAACCTGCAGTCACAATGAGAGAGGGCATCTATTCCGGTGCTAAAACCTAAAACACCCCATCGATGTCGTTGGCATCCTTGTTTAGGTACCTTGCACAAACAGTAGGCTGTTCGAGTCCAGCGATGCCCGTCGTTTTGCCAGGAAGTATGGAGAAGCAGCCTGCTTTTGCAACTAGGCTTTCTTTGATAATTTCTCAACAAATTTCTATAATTTTGTTTTGTGCATCTGGGCTTAAATACGAGGCATTACTGGGGCAGCTCTCCAAATGGTTCTTCAGATATGTATCTCCATAATCATCTCGCATACGAAGAAGCGCTCTGAATATAACTGTATTTTCAGCGGGGACTATGCTTAAATCCATAGGGCCACTGTTCCTGTGGCCACGGAGAGCCAGACCTTGTCGCCCGCAAAAAGACTTTCCTGAATAATAGGCCATTTACTTTATTCTGTTTTCTCATATTTTACTTTGCCTGCCCTGGTCCAGCTGATCGAAAACATTAGGTGCGCTTCCTAAAAATGGTAAGAGAAAATTGTCAGCTGCCAGCTGACAGTCACCGTGATATTTAGTATTTTCGTTTGTATGAAAGATTGGGAGCGTGCGTTAATTTCTGGGACGGCGTGGACACGAGGGCTCCAGTGCACGCATGTTGGCCCAAGTTTATAAGAGCATTAACCCCATAAAATTCCAGAATTGAAAATCTTTTAAAGCACGCCTTTGGAAATGTCAGTGCACCTTTCGCGTCAAAAGTTTATGAGAACTTTATACCCATAAAGTTTCGTAATTCAAATTCATGCGCTCCGTAGATTCCACGGCCGCTGCGAGATGCCGCCACGCGCCCGCTCGCTATGGAAAAGCCCTTGAAAGTTTGTGCTTGGATGGGGCTCCTTGCGTTACGTGACTCCAGGTGCAAGGGCGTTGCCACGAAATCCAGCCCGAGTTCACAATGTTCGTGCCGAAATGTCTTTTCGAGAGTGAAAAAGACATTGTAGAAAGAATCCAGAATGATTGCCGGCGTCGGTGGTAGTTTTGGTCGGCGGTGCATGGCGGCATAAAAACATTTCGGGGGGGCGGGGCTGAAGCCCCATCAGCCCCCCCCCCCCCCCCCTCTGGCGACGCCCCTGCTGTGTCCGGCTCAAAAGACCGAGTGTGCTGCGACGTATCAACGGACAACCCTCGTCTTTTCGTTCCTTCTGGTCTTCGTCGTACCGTCTTCCAGTCGCTGCACAAGTTGCCACATCCGGGAGTTCGAGCGACACAAAAGCTAGTGACGGCAAGGTACGTCTGGCCATGTATAAATCGGCAGTGGACGTGAGAGTGCGTCGCCTGCCAGCGCTCCAAAGTCCAGCGCCACACCGTGACGCCATTGGCGAAGTTCCAGCGCCAGACGCACGATTTGAGCATGTGAACTTGTACATTGTCGGACCGCTACCACATTGTAATGGTCAGACATATTTACGCACTTGCGTGGACAGATTTACACGCTGGGTTGAAGCTGTGCCGATCGCAGACATCACCGCTTACACAATCGCCCATGCTTTTCTGTACCACTGGGTGGCTCGCTTCGGCGCGCCGTCCACAGTTACGACTGACCGCGGCGGACAGTCCGAGTCGGCTCTTCTTGCCAGCATAACACGGCTGATCGGCACCTCTCGCATCAGAACTACTGCCTACCATCCTCAGAGCAACGGTATGGGGGAGGGCTTCCACCGCCAGTTGAAAGTGGCTCTGACGGCGACGGAAGGGCACAGTTGGACCGAAGCACTACCGCTCGTCCTTCTTGGTATGCACAAAACGCTGAAAGCCGACATTGGCTGCAGCGCCACCGAGCTGGTGTATGGAACAACACTGCGATTGCCTGGCGAATTTTTTACACGCTGTGGAGATGAAAGCCCTGTAGCTACTGGAGATTACGCAAGCCAGCTGCGCGACATCATGGGCAAGCTTCGCGCTACATCACCGCGTCAGCCAGCGCCGCGACCCGTCCACATGCACTCAGAGTTGTGGTCCTGCTCCCATGTGTTTGTGTTGCATGACGCAGTGCAGCGACCTCTTCAACTACCGTATGACGGCCCTTTCAAAGTCCTCCATAGTACACACAAGCAATTTACTGTGGACATTCGCGGTCGACGTGAAGTAGTCTCTACTGACCGCGTGAAACTGGCTCACATGGAGAACTCTGAAGCTCCCGCGGCTGTCACGACTCTTGTTAGAGCAACGAAAGAAACAACTGCGACTTCCTCCCGAACAACAGTGCAGCGCACACGTAGTGGGATGCGAACCACTTCTTCCGTTATACGGGACCTGTAACGTTCGGCAGCTCACTGGGGATAGAGTGATGTAGTGAACGCCATCCGCGCACCGCTATAAATGGCCCGCGTTTAAATGGCTAGTTGATAGCGCCACTCTTGAACACCACGTCAAGCACCTGAAAGTCAAGTTTGTTGGCGCATGCGCCTCCACGTGTCTCGTGAGAGAAAAGAAAAAAGTTCACTCTTTGTTTGGAACTCATTGCTCACGGTCTCATTGCTCTTCGCCCGCGCTAGCAACCAACAAGAGCCTCTATAATGGCATAATGTGCTACGTTATCGTAGGCGCCTTTTGTGTCAAAGAACAATGCCGCAGTGAGTCGTTTCAGACGTTTTTGATGTTGAACAAATGTGACCAAATTGATGACATTATCTATGGATGAGCGCCCACGCCGGAAGCCAGCCATACAATCTGGGTACACATTGTAATTCTCCAGGTACCATTACAGGCGCGTCAAAACCATTCTTTCCATTATTTTTAGGATACAGCTGGCCAGAGTGATGGGACGGTATGATGACAAATCTAACTGTGATTTACCTGGTTTGAGAAGTGGTACCAAGCGGCTGCATTTCCATTCACGTGGAACCATACCGTTGCGCCAAGACTCGTTGTAATGGTTTACCAGCATGAGTTGCGCCTTCTGGCCAAGATTGCCGAGCGCCGTATAGGTAACGCCGTCTGGCCCAGGAGACGAACAGCGCCTGCAAGTCGCCAGGGCCGCTTCAAGCTCCTCCATTGAAAACATGACATCTATACGTGAGTCCCGAGACGCAGGAGTGACGCATGGTGTAAGTGCACAGTGGGGCTGCAAGTCAGCAAGTCTTGAACAAAATTTTTCAGCAATCTCAATCTCTCTGCAACCTTGGTGGAAAGCGAGAGATTTGAAATGAACACGCTGTTGCGGTGATAAGCGACGTCCACGCACGGCCCTCCATATTTGAGATTAGCACAGACGTGGATCGAACGACTCACAGAATCGTTTCCATTTTAGAGACTGGAGCGTATCGATGCGCCGCTGAATCTTCTTTTGCATTTGCCTTGCCTCTCTGAGATCGTGGATGGATTTAGTTCTCCTGTATCTTCTTTCAGCCCGGTGCTCCGACGAACGCTGACGGAGTGTGATTGCGCTCTGACAAAAACGCTTGTGGAAGCCGTTTTCTGGTACCAAACATGGAAGCTACGGACACGACCTGATTCGTCAACTTCCAAGGAACCAGGAGACACAAGACTTGTGAGTGTTCACCCAATATTTAGTGTGAAATTGAACTCGAACTGTTCTGACCACAACGGGCAGGCAGCTGAGACTGGAACGCCGGCACCGGCGGCGCACGTGCCGTGTGTCGCGATGTCGAGTGTGCGGGGCTCGAGCGACGCTGCAAATACAACGACGACGTTGAAAACAACATCATCGAAGGCGCCTGAGCCCAAAACGGACTCTGAGCGTGATGTAATGGATTATCAAGAAGAAGAGGATCCCAGTGCGGGCATTTTGGTGACCGCGGGTCCTTCGACTGCATCGAATGGCAGAGAACCGAACAAAACACAAGAAGACGGGGACTGGCAGACTGTATTAACACTTCGCCAAAGGAAAGAGCAAGCTAAACAGAAGAAGAATCAAACAAAGGGATCGGGTCAGGTCAGCGGAGAGCTGCGAGCAGCGTATCAGGCCTCAGGAACCAGTCCCTTCACTAAGAAGACACCTATCTACAAGAAGCTGCCACCGCTACCCAAAGAAGATTTTAAAGTGATTGTCAGACCACACAAAGGACTCGTCATAAGGGATTTCACCAGCCCCTAACTAGCCGAAGCCGTTACCAAAGCGAGCGGAGGCCAGGTCAGTGGTGAAAAATTTCTCTTACGCCGAAAGCCAGGATCTAATATCTTTATAGTATCGACACCGGAACAAGAAATGGCGGAAAGGTCAGAAAACTAACTTCGATCAGCCTCAACGGCAAGGTGCACGATATAAACGCTTACGTTGCAACCGGAGAAGGAACGCTCAAAGGTGTTATACACGGACTGCAACCAAAGACGGACCCCGTGGAGCTGAAAAACAACTTACGAATAAGAACTCAAGGAGTAGAAATCATCTACGCAAGAATGCTCGGGGAATCAAAGACAGCCGTTATTACATTTTATGGCAATATTCTTCCCAGGCAAGTGTATTATAAGGGGGGTAAGTTGACCTGCTTCCCTTACAAAAATACAATCCAAACATGTAAAATGTGTTGCCAAATAGGGCATAGGACCGACGTCTGCCCGAACCCCAGCCTTCCTGTATGCCACAGATGCGGGATACAAGAGCCCGACCCCAACCATGACTGTGCCCCAAAATGCGCATCATGCGGAGGAGACCATCTAACAGGAGCTAAAGAATGCGCTAAACGACTAAACCCAACGAAACCAATCGCAAACAAACAAAAACAAGGGCACTCAAAAACCTCGCGAAAACATAGATGGTTCGTGACGGACGACACCGAATCGGAGGGCGACATGTGGCCAACGCTACCAGGCAGAACCTCACGAACAAGATCTCCATCGCCGGAGGGACACCAATCCAGATCAAGTTCCAGATCGAGATCAAGACAAAGACCTGACATAGACTATAACAATAAACCCAAATCACGATCCAACTCAAAATCAATATCCAACTCTAAATCAAGGCCAAGCGCTCAGTGCATCCGAACAAACTATTTTCCCTTACCCAAACCACATTCCCAGGATCCAGAAGGTCGGTGCCGCAGGGAGAGGAGGACAAGGGTACCAGGGTGAGTTGGGCGGAGGTGGCAAAACCGCAGGCTCCCATAACATCCAATATAGCATACCAAAGAGTGATAGCGGAAAACCGCGCATTTAAAGAGAGCTTGTCTGAGCTCAAAAAGGAGATCGCGCCTTATAAACAACTATTAGGCAAAACAGCAATGGCGAACTCTTCCACAACGGGTGGCGCGGAGAGTAACACAGCAGAGCCTAAAACAATTCAACAGAGCAAATGTTGCAACAATTAGTTCAAGAGCTGCAGGGAGTACAAAACTTCCAACAACAGATGTTTAATGAATTTTCAAATCTTAAAACTTACGTGGACGAATCCATCAACAATCTACGGCAAATGAAAAGGAAAAGAGCCGGCGATAACCCCGGGACTCCACAACCGCGAAAAACGAAAAATGTAGTAGTCTCCGACTCCTCCGATAATGAATTATCGACCCCACATGGCCAATAGATCAGGGGTATTGGAGGAAAACATCGAAATTTGGCACTGGAACTGCCGCACCTACCAAAAGAGGGCAGCAGCCCTACAACAATTCATTAATACATCGTTAACCCGGCCAGATATAATCTGTCTCCAAGAGGTAGGAAATAAGCCGGTAAAGCTACGGGATTACTATACATATCAGGACCCCAAACATTCGAAAGTAGCGACGTTGGTGAGAAAGAACATCGCAACTAGTATTCATGAACCCCTTGAAGGCTCAACTCATCACCAAATTATTGAAAGTCACACGAAAAAAAGGAGGAAACCTAAATTTTTCATTGTTGATATATACAGCCCCCCCAAAGAAAAAGGCACAGATTTTGAGAACATCATTGAATTAACAATCGGCAAAATGAATCACAAAGATAAATTAATTGTTGCCGGTGACTTCAATGCACCCCACTCGCACTGGGGATACGTAAGGGATTCGGCAAAGGGCACCAGGCTGGTGCAGGTCGCGGACAAGTTCGACCTAAAACTAGAAACGCTGCCGCTAGCGCCTACTAGACTGGGGAACAGTGTGAGTTTAGACACTTACCCCGATCTGAAGTTTACCAAAAACATAGAGGCAGCGTCTTGGACGAACCTAGATGAAACACTAGGCAGTGACCATTATAATTGTCAGTCTATCAACCTCGTCACCAAAAATCCGTAGAAAGCTTGGAACAGCCAACATAACCGATTGGGAAAAATTTAGAAAGTATCTCTTTGCAGAAGGCCAGATAGAAGATATCAACCAGTGGTCGGAAGAAGTGCGAACAGCACACTCGACTAACTCCAAGAGTATCACTCTGACGGTGGAACACCCCGCTGTAGACCCACATTTATTACACTTATGGGACTGCCGAAGAGGCCTCACAAAACGCTGCAAGCGTCAAAGGCTTAACAGAAAACTCAGAGCAAGAATAGAGGTAATTGCACAAGAAGCAAATGATTACGCGCAGAAACTAGAAACAGAAAATTGGCTGCAGCTCAGTGATTCCCTAAGGGGAAACCTCGCCACAAAGAAAACCTGGAACATACTTAGAGGTATGTTAGACCGAGCAGCAACAAAATCAGAATCGTCACGCGCCCTTGCAACCATAGTGGGAGAATTCCAGGGCACAGAAGGCGAACTCATAGCCAAACTGAAAGAAAGATACATAGGGGAACCAATTATTCAGTCATACTCGAAAGCATACGATGGGCCCCCGAACGAAACTTTGGACGCCCCCATAACGGAAGCAGAGCTTTTCGCAGCAACCCAGGCAGCTAAGAAAAATACAGCACCTGGAAAGGATCGGTTAACTAATGCAATGCTACGGAACATAAATCATGAACAAATTAATAAACTAACTCAATACTTTAACAGAGAGGTATGGCCAACCGGGAAAATTCCGGAGCAGTGGCCAGAGGCAGAAATAATTTTGATACCTAAACCCGGCAAGGCTCGTAACATACAAAACCTCAGGCCCATCTCACTCACGTCTTGCCTGGGAAAACTTTTTGAGCGAGTCATCCACACAAGACTTAGAAACTATATAGAAGACAATAACCTCTTGTCAAACTATATGTGTGGCTTCAGGCCACACTTATCGACACAAGATGTATTCCTAATACTGAAGGAAGAGGTACTGAGCCACATTCCAACAGGTAGTGAACATTTAGTAGCGGCCCTAGACCTCAAAAGCGCATTCGATACCATCGCGCACGAACTAATATTGAAAGAACTTGAGAAAACCAGGTGCGGTGAAAAGACTTAGAATTATATCAAATCTTTCATGGGGAATAGAACTGCTACTATCGGCATAGGAGAAACCCGATCCAGCGCTTTCAATATGCCAAATAGGGGCACACCACAAGGAGCCATCCTCTCACCCCTACTGTTCAACTTGGGGATGAATAATCTAGCTCATAGGCTGGAAAAGTGTCCAAATCTGCATTTTGCCCTTTGTGCGGATGACATTACTCTTTGGGCGACAAAAGGCTCAATCGGAAAAGAACAAGTTCTTCAAAACGCCATAAACATAGTGCACGGTTTCGCCACTGAGAACGGAATGAAATGTGCTCCTGAAAAATCTGAATGCATTACGGCGCACGGAAAATATTACAACAAAACTGAAAAAGCTGAACTGAAGCTTGGAGACTCGACACTCACTTTTGGGAGAATCCCCAAAAGTGAGGATTTTAGGGCTGTGGATACAACACAATACTAGAGCAGACCATACCCTAAACACTCTAAAGAACTCCGTAAAACAAATCACGCGAATGATAGGAAGAATTACGCGGAACGGGAGAGGACTAAGCGAATCAGACATATTAAGACTAGTTCAAGCTTTTGCAGTAAGCAGAATTACCTACAGCGTCCCGTATCACGAGCTTAACCGTAAAGAGACAGAGCAGGCAGACATCCTAATACGCACGGCGTATAAGGCCGCCCTGGGTCTACCACTGGGGACATCCACGGAGAGACTCGAGGCTCTTGGGGTGTACAACACATTTGAAGAACTCAAAGCAATGAGAATGGTCACACAACGAGAACGCCTTATGTCACAGGCGGGCAGGAGGGTCCTAGAAGAGCTGGGATACCCGATCAACCCACAATACTGCAGCAGCGAACTAGTGGACATATCGAGGGAGATGCGAGAAAAACTAAAGATCTCGCCCATCCCCCCAAAAATGAACCCAAAATATCATTCACGCAGGCGTAATGCCCGAGCCAAATAATTAGAAAAACGATTTGGCAATAACCCCGACACAATATACACAGACGCAGCACGGAACATTAAGGGACACGCTATCGTGGCTGCTTCGGGACCCTCCGGTATTCCAAGAACCATAACAACTTCAGTCCGCACAGCCTGCACTAGCACAGCGGAGGCGGCTGCAGTGGCCCCGGCAATAAAGACACGGGAGGGAGAATACAGGCCCGCCTACGTCCTTACGGACTCCCAGGCGGCCTGCCGACTCTTCCTCCACGGAAGAAGCCCTAGGATCGCCCTTAACATCTTGGGCGATCGACTAAGACAAGAACATCACATTGTATGATGTCCGGGGCATGTTGGTGTCACTGGTAACACAGGGGCAGACGCTCTTGCTCGCGAGAGTTGAATCCGAGCAAGGAATGACACCCCAATCGGAAATAACAATAAAATACTAGCATGCGATGTCTTAGAATATCAACGTCGTTCTCGCCAAGAACTCGCCGCGCCAAACCCGCGAATAACAGTGGAGGAGGTTCGGCTATACAGAAAAATCCAGACAAACACCTACCCACATCGGGGGCGATGGCATGCCATCTGGCCAACCAGATATGCCAGTCAATGCCCCTGGTGTGGGGGGAGGCCATCCTTGCCCCATGTGACATGGGAGTGCCAATCAGGACCCCAAAATTCAAATTCACCCCGTTTAGCACAAAATTCCTTTAGGGAGCCTTAGGCAGCCATACCTCGCCCGGACTGACCTGGAGACTCAATTCAGCCTCCTCGACCAGGCACGGCGCGTGGCGGTGGCCACTGGAGTCCTGGACTAAGGACCCACCCTCCGGCCCCATTAACCCTATTTTTCCTTAATAAAGTTATTTCTCTCTCTCTTTCAGCCCGCCGGCGAATCGCTCATAATCGCTGCATAGTGGCTTCAAATTCTTCATATTTCGGGAAAGGCTGAAAACCGCCCGTAGTTCTTTCATGGCTTTTTGAATTTCGTGTTCCACACTAGAATGGTTCCCTTCATGACATACTTCCTCCATTTGTGACCCAAACGCTGACCAGTCAAATCGCTCGAAGAGTCGTGGAGGAGTATTTAAATAGTCCCTTGATCTTCACATGCGTGGGAATATGGTCGCTGCCATATGATTCGATGTCTGAGAACCATTGCACTTTTCTTTCAAGACGCCGAGAGATCAGGTTCAAATCTAGGCAGCTGCTGTATGTAATCCTTTGCAAATATGTTGGACTGCCATCCTTGAGGCAATAAAGGTTGTGCTGTGTTGCAGAAGATGCAAGTCTGTTTGCCCTAGAGTCCATCTTCAAACTCCCCCAAAGTGGATGGTGAGCATTAAAATCTCCGGTGAGGATAGTAGGGCCGGGTGTCGATGATAACACATTGTGCAGTCGTTTAGAGTCGAAGCGACTTGAAGCAGCAATGTAGGCAGCGACGAGAGTGAACGTAAGTTTCTTCGTCTTTACGATTAAACAAACGTAGTGGTTGGCATCGTGAGATGGGATTGGGTGAAACACGTATGTCAGTTCACATCTAATATATACAATTACCTTGTTCACATCACCACAGGTAGAGGACATGAATGCTTCATATCCAGAAATGTGGATGACATTTTGAACGTTCGGTGCACAAATTATGGGGATGGGAAAATGGTTTTCGCAGACAAAGTATCTAAAATCTGAAATTCTTGATTTGAGGCCCCGGACATTCCACTGCAATAGAGATGCTTTCTTGACTTCCTTGTGGAAGGGCAGCGAGGGGCGGGCCATGGTGCTATAGAAAGCTTTCAAGCACTGGAGTCAACGTGTGCAGTACTTGCAGTGCGCTACGAGCAGCCGGAGTATCCTATGTTTGTCAGTAGTAGACGCATGACATTCGTGAGCGACTTGAGCATAGCAATCACTAGGGAATCCTTGTCTCGCATGTGGTCAACTGCAGCGACGTTGGACTGGAAGTGGCGAGTCACGTGCTGTGGCTCTGGTGTTTGGCATGTCTTCGGCAGCGCTGGCCACGCCTCACTTGATGAGGTATCAACAGCACGGCTGCTTTTTCCGCTGACATTCATGCTCTTACTGGAGACAGATGGAGCAGGAGGTGGCGCTGCAGGACGAGGCATCTCCCTTGAACCTGAAGAGGATTTCGTGGGCTTTCCTTTTCAGGAGCGATGTCGCCTTATTGCAGCAGAAGTATCTCTGTGGGATGATCCGTCTCTGGCAATTTTCATCAAGATTTTCTGCTCTTTCTTTAGGCGTGGACAGTCTTTTGAGGATGCAGCGTGCGATCCTTGACAATTTGTGCACTGGAGCTCCGTTGCACGGCAGGTGTCACCGTCGTGTTGTTCGGAACATCGTGGGCATACCGTTGAATTGCGGCAGACAGCACTCACGTGTCCAAGTCTTTGCACATCTTCTGCACTGAAGTGGTTTTGGTACGAATGGCCGTACCACATCACAAAAGTGTCCGACCTTTACGTGTGATGGTGGGCAGTCACATTTAAAGACGAGCCTTACACAGCTCGAGTTGCCATGGCACCGAGCTTGCAGTAAGGCAATACCATCTTCGCAGGTTTGATTAAAATTGGCAGGTAGCTGTCGCTAATTGATGTATCAATATCATAAACCTCACCAGCCTTGGTTTCGCAGTCCTGCCGAACGAGGTAGTGGACATTAATGTTGCCCAGGAGCTTTACGGCCATCAAAGCATTGGTTGCGCTTCGGTTGTGAACATCAGTAGCCAGGACATTCTTTCGATTATTAATCCTGATATCTTTAATCTCTCCTGGGACAAGAGCCTCCAGAGAAACGGAAACCGCTTGTCGATTAAGGCGGTTCAGGTTGTCCACAGGTCTGTGAGGCATAAACAGAATTGTGTGCGCCAGTGGCCTTCGCTGTGGCAGGACAGTTGACTTACTTGACAAAGGCCGTTCGCTGATGTTTCTTCTCTTAGGCCTTCCGGTGTACCACTCTCTCGAAGCCTTCATCATCTGAGGCGTCATCGCTTTAAGCAGGAGTACAACACTGTGTGCTCACTGCCGGCTTCGCTTGGAGGGCAGTTTCTCTTCATCGGGCGGGTTCCTGCGTGGTAGTCACGTCCCGTCGGCGTTCTGTTGACCCCACTTCCATTTCCATAGCAATGGGAGCGGCGTCTCCCATTAATACACGGGTAATAACCGAAAATACTGCAACGCGAAGGAACAATGATCTGTACAAGAATCCAAAGCAATCAGCAATATAATACAAGGCCGACGCTAACAGCAGTCAAGGCCACAGTGCATTGTTCAACAGCAACAAGTTTTAGCAATTAAAGGTGTTTAGGCGTTTTGTTATTCTTTCATCTTGCGTGGCAAAGCATACTCCCAAAAGCGACTGGAAAATTATTCATCCGTAGCCTATCAACGTGCGCAAGCTCGAAATTGGAAAACAATTGATAGAAGTGCTCAGAACAGATCAATGACAAATTTGGCGCTAGTCATGAACGGATACCAAAGTTCCCAGTGTCATGTGTGAGGGCGTGGAACCGGCACAGCAACGACGATGACGCACACGCTGTTTTTACTGTTCCTCCAGGTCAGCGGTTTCCCTTGCTGGAGGCCTGACCTTTGCCACAATGACGCTTTTTCTGTTAAAAATGAAATTATGGGGTTTTACGTGCCAAAACCATGATCTGATTATGAGGCACGCCGTAGTTGGCGACTCCGGTAAGTTTGTACCACCTAGGGTTCTTTAACGCGCACGTAAATCTAAGTACACGGGGTGTTTTCGCATTTCGCCCCCTACGAAATGCTGTCGCCGTGCCCGGGATTCGATCCCGTGACCTCGTGCTCAGCAGCCCAACACCATAGCCACTGAGCAACCCCGGCGGGTGAGGCTTTTTCTGTTACCTATGCCCGTGTGAGTTCTTTTTTTTCTCACTCTCTATCTCTTTGCACTCTTTCCAACTACTACATCCCCCACCCCACTGTAGGGTAGCAAACCAGGAACTGGCTTCATGTTAACCTCCCTGCCTTTCCTCTCTCACTGTATCTCTCTCTTGCCGTTAATCGGTGGGCCGACAGTTCACCTTCGACAGCCATAGGAAGCGACGCGCTGCGGAACGGGACGGTTGCGGCCTTGAACTTTGCGGCTGTGTGCAGTTCAGCTGAGTTGGGTCAATGTCCCGTACCAGTCTACGAACAGTGGTAGTACTGCGAGCTTTTCGCCGAGACACATAAGGGAGACGTCTGCAATGCGTCATTGGGGAGTGGAACCGGCACGGCAACGACGATGCCGCTGACGCTGTTTTTACTGTTATTCCAGGTTAGTAACACAAAACTGTCTTATTTCGCTGCGGTCTTTGTTTGGCAGGTTGCACCCCAAACAGTGTCGGCTTAGCAAAATGCTGTAAACTGAAACGACAGTCTAAATGTCGTTTCCGTCTTTTGCGACGTTCCGCCTTCTACTTTCTTTTGCTCTTTTTGTGCGGAGACGTTGAAATTAACCCTGGACCCACAACTCAGGAAAACTGCAGCTGCTGCTTGACGGTCAGGAAAAGATTAAGACAAAACTTACGGCTGTCGAGGTAACACAGACAAAGAATAAGCATGCCACAGATGTCGTTAGCGGAGCAATAAATCACTGGAAGCAAAGTTCACAAACTTCGATCAGCTTTGCGCAACCGTCAGTGTATGTGTGCAAGAACGAATGTGACGAACAGCGTCGACTGATCAAGTCGTTGTCGGCAAAAGTCGACAATCTGGAAAACCAGAGCCGGCGTTGCCATTTGGTTTTCTGTGGCGTCAACGAAAGTAATAATCCCGAAAGAAATGCAGAGTTTGAGCGCAAATTTCTTGAACTGTGTGAATTCAAGTTGGGCTTACAAAACATGTCATTTGGGCGAGCGCTCCGCCGGGGAAGGTTTCAGATTCGCAAGAATTGTCCTTTAATAGCAAGTTTTACCTGGTACAAAGAAAATCAATTAATATTAGAGAACGCCGGAAATTTGAAAAATAGCCAGTTTGCTATATCTGAAGATTTTTCCAATGAAGTACGTGCGAAAAGAAAACAGCTGTGGGATTTCGGGATATCGCGTAGGAAGGATGGGGATAAAGTTAGACTTCGGTAGGATACCTTATTGTTCAATAGGACGAAATATATCAATAATTCTGAGCTAAACCAGGTTGTTTTCCTGAAGTGACCACGTCAATTTAACAATGGCAATCATTTTTTCCTCATCATAAACTGCGATAGTATCAAGAATAAACTTCACGAATTTAGCGCGCTTGTTGATTTGGTTAAGCCTTCTAGAATTTTAGGAGCTGAGTCCTGGCTAAGTGACGATATAGCTGATAATGAGGTATTTCCACTTGGTTACACGTGTCACAGAAATGATCGAAATTCTTGAGGTGTCGGAGTTTTTATATTGGTAGAAAAAAACATTTCATCGGTCAAGCGGTCCGTTCCTGTCAGATACTGTCAGGCTATGTTTTGTGAACGGACTCTTTCCAACAAACGTGCATTGGCTGTAACTAGTTTTCATAGACCACATGATTCCTCTGTCGATATATTATGTCAGTTGAGATCCGTAGTTGAAGCTGTACGGGCGGACAACCTAGTTATAGGCGGGGATTTTAAGCTCCCAAATGCTGTGTGGAACGATCAGGGTTTACTAATTTCACGTGAGGGTCACTTGTGTCAGGAAATTAGGAAATAGTGTCTGAACCACATAGGGGAAATCATGTTCTGGACCTGATGTTCCCAAACAAACTTGAACTGGTAATTTCTACGGTTGTCGCTCCTGGAATTGGCGACCACAGGGCTGTTTTATGTGAAATGTAAATTACACATGTAAAACCTACGCACAGTGTGGCAAGACCTGTGTATAACAATTCGAAAGCTCAGGTTGATAAAATAAATGAGGGTTTGGATGGGCATTATGATGTTTTTGCAACAGAAGCTGAATATAAAAATACCGGTGAATTATGGACTTGCTTCAAAAACAAAATGCTAGAATTTCGGCAATGTTTTATACCGTGTCGGATCCTACCGGAAAGACGAAGTAGAACTAAGCCTTGGTTTTCAAAAGCGTTGCGCAGGCTTACACACAAAAAATGCCAATATTTCATGATAATTTTCTCCAAGCGCCGTCAAGTGATAACAAGCAGAAGCTGACGGAAATTACGCCAGAAATGTAGAAGGCAATTCGCGTAGCCAAGAATGCTTTTAGCGAATCTATCCAGCTGAGAATCATAGATGACCCTAAGCAATTCTGGAAGCTCCTGAAAAGAAATGGAAAAGAGGCCACATTAATTCCGTCACTCGTTTCCTGAAACGGCGTCGTTTCTGACGACGAAGCTAAAGCAGAATACTTTAATCAGGAATTTCATTCAGTGCTTTCTACTGTGATGCCGAGCAACGATGATTGCAGAAGTACTCCGCGAGAACTGATAGCACCGAAGGGCGATATGGAAGACGTCGTCATCAGCACACGTGGCATCTAACCGTTGCTCTTGAAATTGAATGCTACTAAAGGCAGAGGACCTGATGGCTTCAAAAATCACTTCTTTAAAAGTTGTGCTATAGACGGTTTCATGCTCGCGATAACAGCAGCGAGCGCGCCGCCCCCAAGAAACTTCTGGTCACGTACCTTATCAGTCTTCTATGTTTTAACGCATGGTTGCTTCTTTTCCAGTTACCCTTCGCAGCTACGTCAGCGGGCAAAACCGGAAGCCATGCAGGGCCTACGTTTGTAAACAGTGAAAGGGTCTACAGCTCCTTTTTTGAAAATACTTTTCGAAAAATCACTGGCAGGAGCTTCCCTGGGCAATGATTGGAAGTTGGTCCAGTGGTTCCAGTTCACAAGTCTGGTCCGCGAAGTGACGTAGTTAATTAACAACCGATTTCTTTAACGTGTGTTGCATGCAAAGCTCTAGAGCACGTTTTACACTCGAGTATTGTAGCACATATGAATAAGTATTCCCTATTTAATCCCTCTCAACATGGCTTTATGAAGAAGTTGTCTTGAGTAACACAATTAATTGAATTAACACATGATATTACCAGTGCTTTGGACGAACGGTTTTCTATAGATTGTATATTTTGAGACTTCAGGAAGGCATTCCATAGTGTGTCCCATTCATTGTTATTTGAGAAAGTTCATACCAACGGTATTCATACACAAGTTATTGCATGGATTGCAGAATACTTAAGACTGCGCGAACAATCCGCAGTTTTGAATGGTTCTGAGTCGTCAAGAGTAGACGTCACTTCTGGCGTCCCCCAGGGCTCAGTTCTGAGTCCACTTTTGTTTCTTTTATTCACCAATGATATGAGTGAAGGAGTCCTGCCACATTTGAGACTATACGCTGATGATTGCGTCTTGTATAAGCCTATTAGTTAACTGCGAAGATGATTGCCGCATATTACAGTGTGATCTCAGCCGCATTGCTCAGTGGTGTTGTAAGTGGAACATGAGTTGGAATCTAGTTAAGACGGTTTTCATGTCATTTAGCAAGAAAAAGACATGTTGATTTCAGTATAATTGTCACGGGTGTCCTTATATAAATACCTAGGAGTTTATTTTACCGCTGATTTAAAATAGCATCCTCACGTTGATCATGTAATAGCAATGGCAGGCAAGGCATTAGGATTTCTACGGCGCAACGCTAAAAACTTCAGTATGGCTACTGAAGAGCTACTCGTCAAGACATTCGTCTGGTCTGTCTTGGAATATGCATGCGAGGCATGGAACCCACCGATGATTGGTGACAAGGAACGCTTTAAAAGAATACAAAATTTAGCTTGAAGACTTGTTACTGGAAATTATAGTTTTGCTTTTAGCGGCCCACAAGCAAAGAATAATTTACAATGGGAGTCTCTTGACAATCGCAGGAAAAAACTTCGTTTATAGCTTTTTCATGGTATCTTTCACTCAACAATTGGCATAGACAAGGAACGGTACATACTTGAACCTTATGCATGAGATCGAGGACACCACACTCATAAAGTCCGAGAAATCTTTTGCCGCACAGAACTATTCAGGATATCTTTTTTCCATAGAATAATGCGGTAGTGGAATAGGCTACCATCGTCAGAGGTTGATGTAATATTGAATGAAACATTTTATGCCTTGTGGGATTGATGCGACATTACTTGTGTTTCTTTTTTTTTTCTTCTCTCTGCATGCAAATAATGTCTGTTATTCTTTCAACATTTTGCTCTTGTTTTTGTGCCATATTGTATGTTTCTATGTCATGGAGCACGAATACGCTTGAGGCTATGTATTTCCCCCCACTGTAAAGCCTGTAAAGATACTGTGGGTATTGCATAAATAAATAAAAATAAATGACGAATATGAAAACTCAAGGTATATCGTGCATGGAAAAATACAGCCTGTTAGACAATAAGTACACGTTCGTAGCATACCAGGAATGTTAATTCATTCTACACTAACGTATGCCCGACACAATTATGCACTGAAACAGCTCTATACACTTTGAGATCACCAATCAAAGCGCCCGAGTAAGGCGAAAGCACCCGCCATTAAATGCTGTCAGTTGCGGATTCTAGCAAATTGGCTGCAAGAGCACCTTCCATCGCTTATCAGCGACAGCTCGAGCGTCGCAGATAAACATAATTATGTCCATAAGACAGCTGTTCTCCCAACTCAGAATTTCCTTCTCACGTCGGCAGCTGGCGACGGCTGTTCATATTTCTTGAATTGACTTAAGTTTACTTTAGGTGTAAGTACGGAAGTTTGAAACTGTCCTACTATTGCACATTCGCCTGTTGTTGACTACCGCGCTCGTTCTGGCACTGGCCGGCAACGTAAGCTTGCTGATGTCACCAACATTTTTATTTTGCGAATACGCTTTTCTCGTAAGAGTTTTCGTGCGTTAAAATTTGTTCGCGATTTCTCTTCGTGAAATTCGGTCCCAATGAAAAAAGAGAGACAACGGAGATGGAGTAAAAACGAAGCTGTAGGTCGGCACCAACTCTGATTTCCAAATTAAAACATGTGTGAAACTCGGAAACACTCTCACTAATCAACCACTAAGCATACTTGAATATTCTTTATATTTAAAACATTATTGAGAAAGGTAAACTCTACCGACTGCAGGAAGCATAATTTTGCTCTAGGACATCCAATTTTTACGAACATTATGAACATTGGAAAGTTCCGAAAAAAATATGAAGCAGGCTATTGGAAAATCTGTAACTGCACCAGAAACAGATATCCCGCATTTGTAAAGTGCACTCGTTCGCGCATCTGAAGCCAACAAATTTGAAGCATGAATTTGAAGCTTACGTGAAACCGTTACTACGGTCATGTGAGTTTCGCAAAATTCCCAATAAAATGTAATGGTAAACATCAGACTGATCTATACCCCATGCGCTTTGCCCTCTTTGGATTTTTTAATAGGTGGAGTATGCTGAATTGTGATACTGCATTTTAATGCTGAGTGGGAGTTGTAAACTTGATGTAGAATTATTTTTTTCCAGTTTCCGATTTTCAGCCCGCTAAAGGGAACCATGTGTGCATGCGAAGCAGCGGGGAGATGGTTAGCTTGAGCGGGAGATCGTTTCGCGGCAGCGGGCCGAGCGCTCATCGCGGCGCTGCACATGAGAGAGAATGAGGCGCGCGCGCTACGTCATTTTGATACCGCGGAACTACCGTGGCGCCCGCAGTGGAGTATGCAGCTGTCGCACCACCTGTCGAGCGCGCTGCTCCGGATTCCTAGAGGAGAGAAAGGGGGAGCGTAGGAGAGAAGAGAGAGGGGAGGGGATGCGCATGCGCTGTGGGGGTGTGGGGCGCGGGCGCCGCTCCGTAGAGTATTCCTAGAGGAGAGAAAGGGGGGAGCGTAGGAGAGGAGAGAGAGAGGGAGGGGATGCGCAGGCGCTGTGGGGGTGTGGGACGTGGGCGCCGCTCCGTAGAGTATTCCTAGAGGAGAGAAAGGGGGGAGCATAGGAGAGGAGAGAGAGGGGGAGGGGACGCGCATGCGCTGTGGGGGTGTGGGACGCGGTACAACAGCCAGATCCGCCTGCAAGAAATGCTTCGCATTTAGAAGTATGCTCTGTACAGTACTCAACTAAGGAAAGGCTATTATATATATAGAGAACCGAGGGGCCCGATTTTTAATAAGCATATCATAAGAAGCCAACGAACAATAACACCAAGGACAACATAGGGGAAATTACTTGTACTTATTAATTGAATTAAAAAATGATAAATTCATGGAAATGGATGAAAAAACAACTGTCCGCAGGTGGGGAACGAACCCACGTCTTCGCATTATGCGTACGATGCTCTCACCATTGAGCTACCGCGGAGCCGTTTTCCCATCCACTTTCTGGGGTATTTATGTTTTACAACTAGAACTAACCCTGGGAGTGTTAGCCAGCGCCACCACTCACAAACCTTAGGGCGGATGAACATCCTTTCTGCCGCAGGCGTCACGAGCACGTGATCTTTTTGGGTGATGGCACCTGGTCAATAAACCCACATATGCTACCTGAAGGCATCATTGTTGCCGTATTCGAGCCCTCGTTATGTAGTGAACGAGAAGAAAGGGAATCGAGGGGCCCGATTTTTAATAAGCATATCATAAGAAGCCAACGAACAATAATACCAAGGACAACATAGGGGAAATTACTTGTACTTATTAATTGAATAAAAGAAATGATAAATTCATGGAAATGGATGAAAAAACAACTGTCCGCAGGTGGGGAACGAACCCACGTCTTCGCATTACGCGTACGATGCTCTCACCATTGAGCTACCGCGGAGCCGTTTTCCCATCCACTTTCTGGGGTATTTATGTTTTACAACTAGAACTAACCCTGGGAGTGTTAGCCAGCGCCACCACTCACAAACCTTAGGGCGGATGAACATCCTTTCTGCCGCAGGCGTCACGAGCACGTGATCTTTTTGGGTGATGGCACCTGTGGGTTTTTTGACCAGGTTTATTGCAATGACCGCAGTCATTGGGAGAACGTCGTCGATAGGCTGAAACAAAGAACATCATACGTACCTCCGCCAGTTCTTGGTCATCACCCGTCGTTTTATTGCAGAAGAAGGATGGATCAGTACGATCTTGGGTTGACTACCGCACGCTAAACAAGATCACCCGTAAGGATGTACAGGGTCGTCCACTCTCAGTACGAACACGGCGCCGCGTGGCCGCGCTCCACGGAGCGCCAGCGCACATGGCGCGGCCGCGCATCGAAGCAAAGCGACGCAAGCGCACAAGGGCTTGGAGGCGGGTCTTCGTGTCGTCTGTTAAAGCGCGCGAGTGAGCCGTGTTTGTGCCGCCTGTTGTCTGCTAAAGCACAGCGCGCTCACGCATTTTATCAGACGACACGAAACACCGCCTCCAAGCCCCTGTGCGCCTGCGCCGCATAGCTTCGATGCGCGGCCGCGCCGTGCGCGCTGGCGCTCCACGGAGCGTGGCCACGCGGCGCCGTGTTCGTACTAAGAGTAGACGACCCTGTACATCCGATGCCCCGTATCGATGACGCCATTGGTTCTTTGCAAGGCGCGCAATACTTTTGCAGCCTTGATCTTCGCTCCGGATTTTGGCAAATTCCAACGCATGAAGCGGACAAAGAAAATAGCACTTTTCGACTCCGGACGGTCTTTAGGAGTTTAACGTAATACCTTTCGGCCTATGCAATGCCCCCGCCATATTTGAAGAATGATCCACTTGAGGCTGTTCTTCGCAGCCTCAAGTGGAAAACTTGTTTATGTTACCTCGACGACATCGTCGTGTTTTCCTCGACTTTCACTGACAATCTGCAACGTTTAGATGAAGTGCTCACATGCCTTTCTAATACCGGACTTCAACTAAACATGAAGAAGTACCGTTTTGGTAGCACAACGAATAATGTCCTGGGTCATCTCGTTAGCCCAGACGGCATCCAGCCCAATCCGGACAAAATTTCCGCAGTGCTCAACTTTCGCGCCCACTTCGTGCAAAAGAACTGCGCAGCTTCCTTAGACTCGCGTCATACTTTCGATGTTTTATCCGGGACTTCGCCACCATTGTCTTGCCCTTCCACACGCTCCTTGCTAGTTCAAGTTCCTTCGGCTGGAACAATCAGTGTGAAGCCGTGTTCCAAGAACTCTAGCACGCACTAACATCCCCACCTGTTCTTTGTCATTTTGATGACAAGGCACCCACATTACTGCATACTAACGCTAGTGATCAAGGAATTGGTGCCGTACTGCTTCAGCGCGACCGCGAATTTTGCGAAAAGGTTGTTACATATGCAAGCCGCGTTCTGAATTCCGCGGAAAAGAAGTACTCAATAACCGAACGAGAGTGTTTCGCTGTTGTCTGGTCCATTCAAAAATCTCGTCCGTACCTCCACGGTCGACATTTCACGGTTGTTACCGGCCACCATGCCCTATGTTGGTTGTCGACAATCAAAAACTTGTCTGGACGCCTTGGCCGCTGGATACTCCGATTACAAGCATACTTTTTCGATGTCATTTACAAGTCCGCAAGGAAGCACCAAGATGCCGATGCTCTTTCACGATGCTCATTACCAGCATCATCGGAGCACATCACATCACCTTGTCAAATTGGCCGCACGGAGGGCGCATCGTCTATATTACATCGATTTTCTCCTTGACTTCATCAAACCACCCTTCAGTGCTTTCGACTCACCAGCGCGCCGATTCTCATTGACATGGTATAATCGATCGCCCTATAGAGGTGTTTCATCTTCACCGAATTCCAGGCTACGGAAACAGTTCAAACTATTCAACTTCGAAGACGACGTGCTCTACCGTTACATTGTTCACCCGAAAGGCTATCGATGGGTTCCCGTTGTACCGAGCTCTCTTCGCGATGGAGTTCTGTAGGCCTCACACGATGACCCTGCGACAAAAAAATTAAATTATGGGGTTTTACGTGCCAAAACCAGTTCTGATTATGTGGCACGCCGTAATGGGGGACTCCGGAAATTTGAACCACCTGGGGTTCTTTAACGTGCACCTAAATCTAAGTGCACGGGTGTTTTCGCATATCGCCCCCATCGAAATGCGGCCGCCATGGCCGGGATTCGATCCCGCGATCTCGTACTCAGCAGCCCAACACCATAGCCACTGAAAAACTACGGCGGCAAGCCACTTGGGTTACCACAAAACCCACGAGCGCATACGAAGCCGATTCTTTTGGCCAGGTCTTTCCACGAGCATAGCTAGGTATGTTGCCTCGTGCATGACTTTGCCAACACCGTAAGCGACCTACTACTGCTCCGATCGGGACGCTACAACCACTTCCTTGTCCAGCAGAACCCTTCTCTGTCATCGGCATTTACCTGTTCAAGCCCCTCCAAATTACTCCAGACGGCAGCAGATGGATCGTCGGTGCTGTTGAGCACATGACCTGGTACGCTGAAACAGCCCCAACACGTTCAGGAGCTGCCTCGGAAGTAGCGGCCTTCTTCTTGCAGGCTATCTACTTACGTCACGGGGTGCCTCACGTTCTCTTGAGTGACCGAGGCAAGACATTTCTTTCAAGCTCTCTTAATGAAGTTCTGCAAGCGTCTAACACCGTGCACAAGACAACGTCAAGCTACCACCCTCAAACCAATGGCCTAACAGAGCGATTTCATCGCACTCTGTGTGACATGCTATCTATGTGTATGCAACCTTACCATCGCAACTGGGAGGCGATTCTCCCATTTGTAACATTTGCGCACAATAAATACGTCTGTTCAACGGACCACCGGATAGTTTCCGTTTTTCTTACTATACGGCCGCCACCCAACCTCATAACTCAATGTTTCTTTCTTCTCTGGCCCCGTCAACGCTTCACCATTCATTTGCGACCAGTTTGTGTCTCGTCTTGCCTATGTCGTCGTCGCGCCCGTATGAACACTAAAGCAAGCCAAGACGATCGCAAACACCGGTACGATGGCTCTCACCGCGTCGTTTCCTACTGCCCCGGTGACGATGTGCTCCTATGGACACCTGCACGAACACCCGTTTTATGTGAGAAGCTTGAGTCTCGCTTTATGGCCCTTACAAAGTCATAGAGGAGACCTCGCCGGTAAACTATTGCGTTGCACCTGTTGATGCCCCAACTGACCGATGCTGCCGCGGACAGAGATCGTGCACGTTTCCCGCTTGAAACCTTTTCATCTGCGGTCCTCAGTCTAAAGTGCGGTCAGGCTGGCCGCTTCCGTCCACGGGGGAAATTAGTGTGAGCATTTATGCGGACTTCATCTGCATCTGTACAAAGCCATCATCAATCATCGGCGCGTGTTCGTGTTTGCGTCGGCGCCATCGATCTTCTAGGAATAAAGCGTTGTCTCGAACGTGGTATTTCAATATATATATATATATATATATATATATATATATATTCTAAAGGTGTTTATTCGGCAGAGCTTGGAGCAGCGCAACGTAAACGGTCAGCGCAGTAACAGCTTTCAAGCACGAGAGCCGTTGCCGATCAAGAGCGCTCGACCCACTAGCGTTTTGATCCAGTAGCGTTGAACCCACTAGCGTCTCTTCTTCGCTACAATCACCCCCGGGAGCGACAAGGGAGCCGTCCGGCTACCTAACCGTTCGTCACAATGAGCGGGTCATAGTAAGGCTTTAGACAATCGACATGGACAATGTCTCGTCCACGGCGGTGCTTGTCTGAAGATGGCTCGACTGGTTCTATTACATAGTTCACAGGAGATGCGCGTTCGATGACACGATAAGGGCCTTCATATTTCGGAACCAGTTTTGATGAGAGGCCAGGGGCAGTCAAAGGGACTGAGAGCCACACGAGCGCTCCCGGATCGAAGGTGAGCGTGAAAGTGGCGTCACTGCGAGTACTCCTCTGGAGCTCTCGATCTTCGGTAGTAAATGCCCGAGCGAGGTTGCGGCACTCTTCTGCATGTCTGACCGTGGCAGAGATAGGCACGAACTCGGATGCATCCGGCCGATACGGCAGAATTGTCTCGATGGTGTGTGAAGGGTGCCGACCATACAGTAAGAAATATGGTGAAAAACCAGTGGTGATCTGCGTAGCGGTGTTATACGCGTAGGTTACGAAGGGTAGGATGGCGTCCCAGTTCGTGTGGTCGGAGGCGACGTACATTGAAAGCATATCACCGAGCGTACGGTTGAAGCGTTCCGTGAGGCCATTCGTTTGAGGGTGGTACGCCGTAGTTGTACGATGAACAACGTGGCACTCTTTGAGGATGGCTTCAACTACCTCCGACAGGAAGCGACGTCCGCGATCGCTGAGCAGTTCTTGAGGTGGACCATGCCGCAGAATGAATCGGCGAAGCAGGAATGTGGCAACGTCGCGTGCTGTTGCTGCCGGAAGGGCGGCCGTTTCGGCGTATCGTGTGAGGTGATCGGCTGCAACAATGGCCCAGCGGTTACCAGCTGATGTCAAAGGAAGTGGTCCATACAGATCGATTCCAACGCGACCGAACGGCCGGTTAGGGCAGGGTAGAGGCTACAGACCAGCTGGCGAGAGCTGGGGTGAAGATTTCCGGCGTTGGCAGTGGGGGCATGAGCGAACGAACTTCTGAACGTAGTGGTACATTCCTCGCCAGTAGTAGCCTTGTCGGATGTGCTGGTAAGTTTTGAAAAGTCCCGAGTGTGCACACTGTGGGTCAGAGTGGAACGATGCGCAGATTTCCGAACGGAGGCTTCGAGGTACTACTAAATACCACTGGCGTCCGTGAGAGGTGTAATTGTGTCGGTGAAGCAGGTCATCGCGAATGGAGAAATGGCGAGCTTGACGGCGCAATGCACGAGTGGTTGGCTGCGATGACGGATCAGCAAGGAAGTCTATGATGGAGGCAATTCAGGGGTCCTTGCGCTGCTCGGAAGCGATGGTCCCAATGTCGACGGAAGAAACGTCAAGCTGGGATAGTGAGCCGCAGGCATTGTCGTCAGGCAAGGGAGAACGTGAGAGGGCGTCAGCGTCAGCATGCTGGCGTCCGTTGCGGTAAAGTACGCGGATATCGTAATCCTGCAATCGAAGTGCCCAGCGGGCGAGACGGCCTGAGGGATCCTTCAATGACGAGAGCCAGCATAATGCATGGTTGTCCGTGACGACATCAAATTGACGACCATACAAATAGGGCCGGAACTTAGTAAGCGCCCAGATGATCGCCAGGCATTCTTTTTCCGTGACGGTGTAATTGGTCTCGGCCTTAGTAAGCGTACGGCTTGCATATGCCACAATATATTCAGGAAAGCCTTGTTTGCGTTGCGCTAGGACAGCGCCGAGGCCAACACCGCTGGCATCCGTGTGTACCTCAATAGGTGCCTTGGGTCGTAGTGAAGCAAAATAGGGGGAGACGTCAGCAAACGACGGAGCTTTGCGAACGCTTCGTCGCACTCGGATGACCACGAATGGAGGGGTCCGTTGCTTCCAAGGAGCTTCGTCAGGGGCGATATGACGGCGGCGAAATTACGAATGAAGCGCCTGAAGTAGGAACATAAGCCCACGAAACTGCGCAGTTCTTTGACGGGCGTCGGTTTCGGGAATTCGGCGACGGCACGAAGTTTGGCTGGATCGGGGAGGATTCCATCCTTCGAGACGACGTAACCCAGTATCGTGAGCTGCCGCGCTGCAAATCGGTACTTCTTTAGGTTCAGTTGCAGGCCAGCGTTTGTTAGGCACGTCAAAACACGCCGGAGGCGTTGAAGGTGAGTGGTGAAGTCATGGGCAAAAACAACCAGGTCGGCTAGGTAACATAAACATGTGTGCCACTTCAAGCCGCGCAGAACTGTGTCCATCATGCGTTCGAAGGTTGCTGGCGCATTACAAAGTCCAAACGGCATGACGTTAAATTCGTATAAGCCGTCGGGTGTGACAAAGGCTGTCTTCGGCCTATCGGCGTCAGCCATGGGCACTTGCCAATAGCCGGAGCGTAAATCTAGAGATGAAAAGAATTCAGCTCCTTGTAGGCTATCGATAGCGTCATCAATTCGCGGTAGCGGGTATACATCTTTGCGAGTGATCTTGTTCAGGCGCCGATAGTCTACACAGAACCGTACAGAGCCATCTTTTTTCGTAACACGGACGACAGGAGATGCCCAAGGACTGTTTGAGGACTTCACTTCGCGGTGAAGCATTTCGTCGACTTGCTCACGAATCACACGACGTTCTGCGGCAGGGACGCGATATGGGCGTTGCCGCAATGGCGATTGGGATCCAGTGTCAATGTGATGCGTGACAGCAGACGTCCGGCCCAGGGAAGGTTGCCCAACATCAAAAGAAGAACGAAATTCTTCTAAGATGCGCAGGAGCTGAGAACGCTGAGCTGGGGTGAGACCATTGGCAATAGATGAATCGAACACATCTGTGGCTGTGGGTAAAGGGTCGGACTTAGAGATAGAACCGAGCGTGCTGTAACAGGCTAAGGACGTGTCTTCGGGAGCATCCGTAATTTGTACGGCATCGATCGCTTCCACATAGCCAAGACATTCACCTTGAAGCAGCATCACAGGGTATGGCAAGGAGTTACAGACGAAAATAGCAGTAGAGCCCTGTTTCACGTTCACTGTCGCAAAAGGTAGCAGCAGACCTTTTCGATTATAAATGCGGCCGGATGGAGAAAGTAGTGCGACGGCGTCGGAGAGGCTGCTGCAATGCATAGCGACAATCACTGACGAGTTGGGAGGCACGTTGGTGTCGTGCCTGACGAGTAGTTTGTTCACAAAAGAAGCATTATCGGAAAGCGTCATATCTGACATCGGCGGCAGTTCTAGTTCGGCCCGTGCGCAATGAATGACGGCATTGTGGCGGGCAAGGAAGTCCCACCCCAGGATAACTTCGCGGGAGCACGATGAAATCACAATAAATTCGACGGCGTATACAACGTCCTCGATGAGAACACGAGCGGTGCACGCCGCTATCGGGTCAATACGCTGTGCGCCTGCTGTGCGGAGGGAGAATCCAGCAAGGGGGGTCGTGACCTTTCGAAGGAAGCGACAAAGCTTTGCGTCCATAACTGATACAGCGGCTCCGGTGTCTACGAGGGCATATATGCGCACACCGTCAACTAACACTTCTATCACATTGGTCGGGCTACGTTGAGGACTTTCGCGTTTCGACGGCATCGCAGCCCTTGCCTCATGGACTGCGACGACTAGTTTTCCTCTTCCCGAGCTTCGGGACGAGGCCGCATTGGTGATGGGGAACGTCGACGTGGAGAAGGTGAGCGGCGGATGGTGGCAGACCGGCGGAATGGTGGTGACGCAGCACGGGGTTCATCATCGTAATATGGGCGCGGTGAATCCACCATATGACTTGGCGCATATGGTGTAGCGCTAGGCGACTGCACGCGACTACAGTGGCGTGCGACGTGGCCTGCGTAGCCGCACGCAAAACATATCGGCCGATTGTCTGCTGTACGCCACCGAGTCGCTGCGACAGGTCCCATCCATGTGGGAGGACGGGTTGGACGGGGCGGCTGGTGAAGTGATCGCATGGCAGGTTGTAGTCGAGGCTTAGCGAGGGCTTCGGCGTAGGTGAGAGGGCCCCGTTGAGGGAGTTGTTGGGGCTGGGTGACGACTTCCGCGTAGCTGAGTGGTACAGCCGTCGGGATCTGTCGGGGTCTAGCCATGACTTCAGCGTAGCTGTGAGGTGCAGCCGCCGGAACGTGCTGGTGGTGTTCAGGCAAAACGTCGTTGATTTCTTGCGCTATGGCGCGGCGAAGCGGAGGCGCGAAACTTGGCGTTGGCGCGTGTACCGGCTGCGGCTGTGCAAAATCCATCAACGAGAGTTGCCGGGCAACTTCCTCGCGGACGAACGCCTTCATCTCTGCGAGCAAAGCTGTCTGGTCGGACATGGCAGCCAAACCAGCGAGGTGTTCGTCCCATAGAGATCTACGGGTAAGTGATCGCTGCCTGCGGAGTTCTTCATAGCTCTGGCACAGCAGGATAATTTCGGCCACAGAGCGAGGATTTTTGGCCAGCAACATGTTAAAGGCGTCGTCCTCAATGCCCTTCAGTATGTTTTGGAGTCGATCAGACTCCGCCATAGTCGAATTGACTTTCCGGCATAGGTCGAGGACATCTTCAATGTAGCTGGTGAATGTTTCACCTGGCTGTTGAGCTCGTTCTCGCAAACGCTGCTCGGCACGCATCTTGCGAACAGCAGGGCGACCAAATACATCGGCGAAGGAAGTCTTAAATTCGGACCATGTCTGGAACTCTGCTTCATGGTTGTTATACCACAGGCTGGCCACACCAGCAAGGTAGAACAGAAGATGGCGCAGTTTGTCCGCTTCGTCCCACTTGTTATGGGCGCTTACCCTGTCATACGCCGTGAGCCATTCGTCCACGTCAGTTTCGTCCGCTCCTGTGTAGATCGGAGGGTGGCGGTTTCGAGGTACCCCGGGACACGCAGTGGGTGTGGCATGAGGCGTTTGCTCGGAGGCGTCTTGGGGCATGGTAGATGGTAGGGTACGGGATCGGAGTTCCATGATGATACACTGAGGTTACCCCGCACCTCCACCAATTCTAAAGGTGTTTATTCGGCAGAGCTTGGAGCAGCGCAACGTAAACGGTCAGCGCAGTAACAGCTTTCAAGCACGAGAGCCGTTGCCGATCAAGAGCGCTCGACCCACTAGCGTTTTAGCGTTTTGATCCAGTAGCGTTGAACCCACTAGCGTCTCTTCTTCGCTACAATATATATATATATATATATATATATACAGCTAACTTCAGCAAAGTGGACCCACTGAATGCCGAGGCAGAACGAGTTTTTTGGTGCCCATCTATATGGATAGGGGCTCTCGAGATAAAGCGGTCTCTTAATTTTAACCACGCGGGGTTCATTGACATGCACATAAAGTACGGTATTCGAGTCTTCTCCGAATTCCGTCAAAGGGAATGGGATCTGCGCTTGCGCTATTTCAAAGCGCAGCAGAAGAGAATAGCCACTAAGCCGCCGCGTCGGTGGCTTAGAAACAAAATTGAAAAGCAAGGAAACCAACAAGCCAACAAAAGAAAACAAACCGAGTGAAATGATAAATTTCACGCAGTCAATGGCCTTGCCAGGGGTATCCTAGTCATGCAGTAGAGTAAGCAAAAACAGTCTTCATGTTTTTGGAGCGGAAAACCACCAGGGAAGTTCACAATGGTGAAATGGAACTTTACCTACGCATCATTTTAGAATGAAATACTCAGATAAAACAACCTGCAGCAGCACAGGAAGATTTAGAGCGTATAACCATCCGTAGAATTCAACAGTCTTTTCACCTGCATTCATACTGCAACAGAAACGCCAACACCAATTGCTGAATACAAGATACTCTTGCAGGCAGAATAGAAAGCTGGAATGAACAGAATATGTGAAAAGAAAGAACACTTTGAGCACAAAGCCGGAAAGCTTAAAATGTCACAACCACGGGAGCGGTCAAAACAGACCGTCTATACTGAAGTAATGCAGAAGACCGTCGAGGTATCACCGTAAGAATGTGAATGAAAAAGTGGGAATGGGCAACGTGGAGCATCTCAAGTAGAGTGGTGAGCATTAGTTTGGGGAAATGAGGTGCCGCTAAATTTTTTTCTTCCATCGCAGCCTATTCATAAATGCTGAAATCAAGTGCTGCTGCCTAAACGCACCTGTTTGACCAGCGTATTGAATTAAGCCTATTTCATGTTGCGCGGCTGTGCTATAAGAAATTAATTTTTTAGCTGATGTCGTGGTCTCCAAATTTATCAGCGCGACTGTACAACCTTTTCAGTACACATGCAGATATTTTCGAGACGAATGGTATCACATGCCACGTGACGCTGCAATAGGAAGCTCTTCATAAGACGAACGGCATTTGGTGTTGGAACGGTGCTGTCTGTTTCTTTGCGGAGCGACCAGTGAGGAGGCGATACAGGAGGGATGAATTTGAGATCAGAGTATTGGGAGCAGGACTGAACACCCACAGTATCTAGGTGTGTATGAAATTTTTCGATATTTTGGCTGTAGTGGTGGATCTGTCAACTCCGACGTCCACTGTGAGTGCATAAGGCTAAAGCGAAAAAGAAAGCTCAACAGCAAAGAAAAGGTCAGGAACAAATAAACGGAGAGCACAGGGAACAAAAGACCAATGGCAATTTATACTGAAGGAGGGTTTAGGTACGGGCTAGTTGGTATTCCATTTTCAAACTTAACTTTACAGCGCAGACATAGACAAAGCGCTCGTCTTTCGTCATTCTTGGTGTCCCTTTGTCTGTGTATGCGCTGTAAAGTCGAGGCAATTTTTACGCCGAGAAACATAGCCTGAAGGCAGCCTCTCTGAATGTATGCGAGGCGTAATTTTTATTCAAGCTAATTTTAACGAAAGATTTCACAGTTTTCAAGAAGATGACGACATCACTCTAGGTTGATAGTCAATTTCTCTGACAGCTTTATGCTGTTTGATAGCTCACTCAAAGTCAACAGCTGCAGTTACCAGTCAGAGAGAGTAAGAACCCGATAGTCCAAGGAGGACAGCCACAGGTTCGACTTTCACGGATGAACCGAGCATTGTATTGACAAAGAAAGACATGGAGTGGCGAAATCAACAGAATATATCGGGGTATAACCGCAGAATGTGCCTAGCAGAATTTACGTCACGCGTTCTACTTCACGCCGCCGCCTCTCTGGAATGAAGTGGATCGCGGTGAGTGCGAATTGGCCGAAGCATTTTTCTAAACCTGCAAATCCGGAATATCACATCACCGAGGACCGAGGACTACGCATCAGCCGAGGACAGGCACTACGCACAGAGCGCAAACGTTTTCCAGCGCTTGGGACAACTAAACCTGGCAGTAGCTTTTAAAACGTACAAGCGCTCGAAATAATTACGCACGGGGCTTCCAAATTAAGCTTGTTGCGCCATTTATCCTCTCAGTAAAGCGGTGAGGAAATACACGCGCTCACAGAACTGTGTCCCTGAACAGGAAGAAAACTACACATGTAATTTACAGCTGAGTTCACATACAAAGATTGGCCTATAACTCTAATTCACCCGAGTCCAGAAACTTTGCACGTTTACCACACCTAATCTACCCTGCATTATCTCTAACTTGAGCTCGTTGCCCCATTTGAATCTTGCAGGGCACAGACGAAACATCCGTAATGAAACTTCGGCAACACTTCTGTGCTTTTGATTAAAGCAGTTTCTCGAAAGTCCGTACTTATTCCGCACACTTTATTGTGCCCAGCACGGCGGCCGCATTTCGGTAGGGGCGAAGTACGAAAACACCCGTGTACTTAGATTTAGATGCACGTTAAAGAACCTCAGGTGGTCTAAATTGTTCCGGAGTCCCCCACTACGGCGTGCCTCATAATTAGATCGTGGTTCTAGCGCGTAAAACCACATAATTTAAGTATTTTTATTTTTTCCCAGCCGTAGACTGCTAATATGAGACTCATTTCCACCGAAGTTGAACTTGCTGACATACTAATTTCTTCAAACATACCGGATAAACATTTTGCGTGCTACGTATGAAGGCTACATAAGAGGAGATCAGTGGTAGTCATTTTCTCAGAAACGCAGAAGAAACCTACATTAATATAAGAGCTTGTACGTGCATCACTTATAAGTTTCGCTTTATTTCCTCCAAATGTACCCTCGGCGCTAGACTTAGTTCTTCCAGGACACTACAAAAATGTAAGTATAATAAACGATCACCTGCTTATACCACTGGCGCTTTTATTCGCTCATTTTTTTTAAACAGCGCTGTTTTAAAATGAATCATTCGTACCAACTAGCTCGCAACCAAACGCTTCTGAGTTTTTAGTCGCACAGAAAATAGGCTTATGCGGAAGACGCAGGCTGAGGACATGTGACCAAGAAGCAGGTAGTTGCGCAGCCGACGTTCGCGATAACCACTCGAAGCAAGAACAGGTTGGCCGCATTGTAAATCATGCGGGATCTGCGCACACTGTCGCCCAGCTTTCTGTGACAGCCTCTGGTTTCTATCCAACATCTGAATTAATACTCAGCATGTGTCACACAATGCTGACGTGTGTCAAGCAGCATCCGCCTAGAGTGCCAGTCCGTGCTAATTCGGACGGTCATCCTTCTTAGGGATGTAGTAGCATATAATGCATAACAACGTGCATGCAAGCAATTATGCGTAGAAAGTGCGCTCACGAATACGTAGACGGCGAGGAAGACGAAGTGGGAGATAAAATATTATGGCAGCAGAGCATTTGTACGCCGAAGTAATGAGGAAGCCAGTCGTGTTGTCCTCGAAAAAATATATGGCAATATATCCGTCACCCATAAAGTTGATGGTATATAGGTAGCCGGAGCTTAATATACCCAGAGGAGAGTAAATGAGTAATCGCATACCGAAAATTATAACTTGATCTTCTCGACGTAATATCTGACGCTGAAGGAGAATGAAACTATAACGCTTTCTGTAAAGTTATTAAAGATTTAATGAAATATCCGTAACCACGCTGCCAGAATTACATTAGTGAATGCATTGAAATGCTTTAGCACAGATTTATTTGATGCAAGACATGAAGACTATAATGAAGTTCTCTCTGTTAAGAAAAAAGTCAATCACATTACCTTGTGTTAGGATACGCCCTGCCATAGTTGGAAACAAGATAGTCAATAGAATCGCCAATGATGCCTAGAAATACAGCGATGAGTATGAAGCAAGAACAGGTAAACAAACAGGGGAGGTTAACTTAAGTGCGAGTAAAGTACTCAAAAAGGTATCTGAACATTTTCGACCTGACAATTGCCATGTAGAGTTCGCAAGAGGTCACGCCGGACCTCCGTGCTATTTTCTTATCTGTATAAGTCCACAAGAAAGTTATGTGTGTCATGGTTTGCAAAAATAAAATTTACTTAAGTGGCTGGGCTGTCATTCCACTATATAGAAAAGTCATATAACTACACATTGAAAAAGAGGCCTGTCGTAGCAACTTGTGCGCACATTATAAAACCAAAGACCGCAACAGATCTGGGATACGAGTGATAATATATCACATTGACGAAGGCGGTAACATTCCTAATTTTCGTTGACAACGTTACACAAGGCATTCCGATAAACGTAGGTTATGCGTCGATGACTACATCCTATACCATGACAATCGTCACCATGACCAGGACCTCTTGATTTCAAGATTGCAAAAAAATACACTCATGGTGCACAACATGGCAAATGAAAGCAAACTAGGAAAAAAAAGACAGTGGATATGGCTATACTGCATAAACGGCTTCTCCTCAATATGCCTACGCTATCAATGGTCGTAAACTCTCTTTTTTAAGGTCGTCTAAGTATTTAGGTGTCATGCTGAGCTCAGACGTCAAATGGAACGAACAAGTATCCTACGTTGTAAAGAAAGTGTTACGGCAGTTGGGCTCTCGAGAACGAGGTTCTCGAGGACGTGCACACCTGACATAATGTTACTTGTACACAACATTGTTCTCCTCATCCTTAAATAGTTTTCAGTGGTTCGGGATCCCCACAGTGAAGCGGAGTTTGAGTTTATTTTGCTTCCCACAACATCTACATGAGACGCACAATGTGTAGTTCGAAAAAAAATGGGTAATAATTGCTATAAGGTACCTTGACTAGCTCCATTTGACAGCCAGAAAGCATCCGAAGAAATGCAATTACGTTCGTATGCAAATCCTACAGTTCTCGAACATTCGACAAAAAATTCTTTAAAAACAGGTATATCGCTACTTATTAGACTCGACAGCGCAATGACAGACTCAGATAGGTGTTTTTGATTTACTATGGCAAGCTAGGCATTGACAAGACGGGTACACCGAGTCAATTACATCAACTGGCATTGACAAGACTAAGCATTGACAAGACGGGTACATCGATTGACTAACACAGATCTTCGTCTAGAACCGCTTCAAAACCTACCAATTTACATCAACGAACACCTCTACCCTTATCTGAAAATACTTATAGGAAAGGCCATGGCGCGCAGGTGAGAATGCGGGTGGAAATACGCATGGTCTAAAAACGGATTCATTTTCGCACGTCGCACTGATACGTCACCTGTCCTGTCAATTCAAAGAGAAAGTGTTCCGGATAAGATCACCTCAGATGCTTCCCGGGAGAATTTGAGAGTGGCTGCTGCATCAAATCATGGCTAACTGCACAATTCCTCAAGCGCATATTGAGCAACTTACTGCAGGAATGAAATAAGTGGCTTAAACTTTTCCACATTAACGCTCGATCTGTCTGCTCAAAAAGGGATGGCGTAATGATGTTCATAGAGTCGTGTAACACTGGTTTGGATATAGTTATGTTTACCGAAACCTGGTATAATGACGACTCTGAGCATCCTGTGACGCCAGGTTATAAGCACTTCCTTTTAAATAGGCGGGGCCGCCGAGGTGGTGGTGTGGCCTTGCAAACTAATGTTTCGGGTTTTTAGTTAGTTAATGACTACACTCTTCTCACAGACAATTACGAAATCCTGTGCATTAGAAATGACTCTCAGATATTTTGTGTCGTTTATAGTCCGCCATGTGGAAGCATCCGTAAGTTTCTTGGTTTTTCGATGAACTGCTCTCTTTTGCGAACAATGATGGCTACGGCCTAACAATAGGTGGCGATTTGAACATTGATGCCTTGAAACACTCGGGGCCTGCTGTTGAATTACTACTTACATTGCTATGTAATGGATTTTGCAATAAAATTATTGCCCCAACCCGTGTCACCACTACAACGGCACCTTTGCTTGACCTATTCATCACAAAATTGGTTGCTGAAAATCTAATGTCTCGCGTTATAACCTCGGATCTAAGCGATTGTATGCCTATTGTGTTAATTCTCGAAAGACAGACAACTCTTAAAAAACAAATTGAATGGAAAGATAGATATCGTGATATATCAATGCGCACACTCGCGGCCTTTAGACAAACATTGATGCTTATTAATTGGAGGGAGGTTATGGCGATTACAGATGTGAAGGCTGCCTACGATAAGTTCTTACAATTATTTAAACAATGTCGTTACGTGTTCTGCACAGAGAAAACCTACCATAGCTGTAAAAAAGCTCGCAAACCGTGGGTCACTCGAGAATTAGTAAAACTTATCAACGTGAAAAACAGGATGTTTGAGGCCTTCCTGAAGACTCGCGACAATGAAGCGTAGCGAGAATTCAAATATTTTAGGAACAAACTAAAGAAAACCATTTCTAAATCAAAGCAAGAATATTTCAGGTGAAATTTCGACAGCGATTGCCTTAGGGAAAGTGTCATCGTCTGGAAAAAATAAATAACCTGTTGAATAGTGCCAGACGCTGTCGACTGCATGGTAATTGATAACGTTTTACTAAGCTGGGAGAGACTTGTGAACAGTTTTAATTCCATTTATGTACAGATCGAAAGCACTACTATTCCCTCGGCTACTTCCGTCGATGTCCTAAGATTACCACAGTCTTCGTTCTTTCAACCTACTTGTAGCTCTGAGATTACAACTATTCCTGCGGCCCTTAAAACCAGTCATGGTTGTCACGTAGACGGAATAATAATTAAACCTCTTAAGTATGTGCTCGATTTTATTGCCCCTGCGATTACACACATATATAACAGAGCTATTTCAAGTCGTTTTTTTTCAACTATTATGCGAGTAGCTAGACTAACAGTAATAAATAAAGGAGGTGACATGAACAGCTTTTCTAACTACCGCCCCGTCTCAATTCTACCAGTTTCCGAGAGGCCTTGAGAAAGTTATTAATACCCGCAATAAAAATTCCCTACAAATTTACTTTCTTAATTAACCATCACTTTGGATTCAGAAAAAATCGCTCCTCAGAAGGCGCGCTCCTGCTTCAGAAAGCGATTATACTAGAGAACATCGAAAATAAGACGTTGACGCTGGGTCTGTATCTAGGTTTCAGCAAAGCCTTCGATCGTGTCAATCATGCGATATTACTAGAACAAATAGAACTATATGGACTTCGGAGAGTTGCGTTGCAACTTCTTCGTTCTGAACTGGACGACAGATTTCAATAAACCGAAATAGGTACATGCAATTCATATCTGAGGAGAGTTGCTGCGGGAGTGTCACAGGGGAGAATTTTAGGGCCTATTCTTTTCCTTTTTTATATAATTGACATAATAAAAACAAACACCAACTGTCAGTTTATTACTTACGCCAATGATTACGCAGCCTTCAATGGAAAAGATTGGTCAAACATTAAAACCGAATCCAGTACGTTTTGCTGGAATCCTGATAAATGGTGTTGTGAACAGCAGAATATTGAATGAAAAACTGACCGCAATACCCGAGAACCTTTCCCTGGGTCCATATCCTGTCCGTATTAAAAAAATGTGTTTAAATATGTGACATCATCTCCAATGAACACATCTCATGTAATGGCGAAGTAAAAACGATAACGTCAAAACTGGGTAAACGTGTACTGGGTAAATGTGTAGGATGATTGAACCGTCATCGACATACGCTACCAGTTGCAATAAAAAGATTACTATACGACGCCCTTTTTAATTCTACTTTATGTTATGGCCTGCTGGTATGGGGTAAAACTACAGCAGGTAATATATCCAAACTGAGCATGTTACAGAAAAAAGTGGTTCGGGTAATTTCGAATGCTTCCTTTCTAAAACACACCACCCCTCTTTTCGAAAAACATAGGATCGTTAAAATATCAGAGTCATATATTTACAAACTACTACGCTCTTACAAAAATACCGCACTCGCCAAATCAGATACTTTGCTCAATCTTGCGCCCCTTGAGCGAAACACTGTTTTCTATCGTTTCCGATATCAACCGCCTTGGCGCGTTCCATTTTCACGCCGCAGTACAGAGTGCACCGCACCGCCATATCTTGCCAAAGAGATTAAATTACTATGACTCGCTACAAACAGACATTTCATTCCTTCCAAAAAAAGAAATAAGAGCATTATTTCTGTGAAAATTAAAACATGCCTTTTATATTAGCGTATCATTGCGCTTTCTATTTTGTTTTGTGAATTAATCGTATGTAGTACGCATGTCCTAAAGTGCATTTATGCAATCAACTGTGTGCAATGCTTTTTTTTCCTAGAAATACATGTGTTGAAATCGTCATATTGCCGCGTCACTATTCGTGCACAAATACGCCCTGGAAGGGACAAAGATGACGATCGGACTGATCGAGATTCCGGGCGGTATCAAGAGAAGAAGACATTCTTGTTGTTGGCGCCTCTCTGGTATTCTAATATTAACTCGCCTCCCTCCCCCCCCCCCCCTCCCTGGTTCTAACCGCTCTTAACATTCACCTTTCAGTTAGTCTGACTGCTCGCTCGCATAGTAATCTAGTTATTGCAACATCTGCTTCTGTTTTTTGTTTGTCTTTTACTTTGCGTTTCTCGTTTTCAAATACGAATTTTC
The DNA here is from genome assembly GCF_013339745.2 of Dermacentor silvarum. Lineage (NCBI taxonomy): Eukaryota > Metazoa > Arthropoda > Arachnida > Ixodida > Ixodidae > Dermacentor > Dermacentor silvarum. The sequence goes on from NC_051156.1 coordinate 5,518,326, forward strand.
TTTAGCATAACCAATGCCACCCGATTCTTGGCCTATCCCCCTTAGTGGGTGCGAGCCATGACAGAGGTTCATCATCATCAACTACATCATCATCATCTTCTCCCGAGTACGGCGCGGTGCAGCTGCTTCTGTAATTAAGCCCCTGAGCTTTCTGAATCGCGACACTGGTGGAGGTGCTAGGTACCATCGCCTCGTGATTGTATCTAATACGAGCAGCCCTGCATTTAGCCCTACAAGACACCCACCCCTCGAGACGCCTGTTCACCGCACGAGCGGCCGCCTGCAAGGTTTGAGCGCCGGATTGAGCACCGAAGGCACGTACTGTTACCGCAGGCACCAACAGCCGCACGAGTTCACGGTTGCCTCCGTTGCTGAAGTGGTACGACAGGAACTCTGACGGGTGCTTTCCCCTTCCGAGCCTCGTCCCGAGCTGTCATACCAACCGAACGCATACAGCTACGCAGACGCGGTCTGCCGTCCGTCGCCGTCCAAGCCGCCGAACCAGCCGAACACATTCAGCCTATACAGACGTTGTTTACCGTTCCTTGCCTTCCGTACCGGCGCTACAATGCGGCCAACGGCCACCTGTCGCAGCCTGGGCCCAACGGGAACATGTCAAACAGCCCCAGCTCCGTAAGACCGATATATGGTGCGCTGAGAATCGGCGACCATTGTGCTATAATTGTGGCGAACCAGGACACATATATCGTTTCTGCCCTCATCGCCCAGCTGGCTACCAGGGCGGCCCATATGCCACTACGCGTCGCCTGTATGATGAAAGCCGTATGCCCTTCGACGACATCCGCGCTGGCCGGCAAGTGAGCTCTTCTAATCTCCGGTCGCACTCACCGTCTCGAGCACGTTTCTCCTAGCCGAACAGCCGCACTTTTGCTGACTTCATCAGATGTCGTTCTCCCAGCCCATGGTGGGGAAACTGAAAGCAGCGACCTCTGGGGGGAAGATTACAAGTCCTCAAATTGCCAAAAATCCCCCATTGTTGCCGAGAAAGGAATACAGCAGACAAAACGTAAATAATGCCGAGAAAACTGTGACTACCGACCTCTCTGTAACAATTGACGGGCACTAAGTGACGGCTTTAGTAGACACCGGCGTGGACATTTCAATTATGAGCGAGCCGCTGGCGGACAAACTCAAGAAAGTCAGGACGAACTGGACGGGTCCTTATATTCGAAATGCTGGGGGACAGTTTATGACTCCTACAGGCAAATGTACTACAAGACTCAGATCGGGAACGCAGATTTTGTCGGTACATTCGAGATTCTGCCGGAGTGCTGCAAATCCGTCATTTTAGATATGGACTTCTTAAGGGAGTATGGCGCCATTGTTAACATACGCGACGGCGTAGTAACGTTTGCCCCGGCTAACGACACGACCAATGGAACAAAACCACAATGCCGCGCCTTACGTATTATCGACGAGGATGTCTGCATACCGCCACTGTCTTGCAGCCTTGTTTACGTCAGTTGCAGCGCACAGCACACCGAAGAAGCAGTAGCGGAACATGCAACCACCCTTCTCTTCCGCCAAGGAGTCGCCATCGCACGTGGCATCCTCGCCTTAGTCGACGGGCGTACAGAGGTTCTTTTGACGAATTTTAAAAACGAACGTCGGCACATCAGTAAAGGCAGCGCTGTCGCGCATCTCGACGAAATCGACTGCACTGAAGACTGTTTTGATATGCAACGAGACGCCAAGGCTCCTGCAACGTCATTAACACTCGGCATCGACATTGGACCCAGTTAACGCCCGCAAACGCCACCAGCTTATGGAACTGCTTCAACAGTTTAAGGACTGCTTCTCGTTTACGTCGCGAGTTGGTCAAACGCCGCTGACAAAGCATCGCATAATCACGGAGGAGACAGCAAGACCAATTTGACAGAACCCGTATCGTGTAGCTCAGAAAGAACGCGAGGCAATAGAGCAGCAGGTTGAAAAGATGCTACAGGATGATGTCATCCAGCCGTCAAAAAGCCCATGGGCATCACATGTGATGCTTGTCAAAAAACACCGCCCAAGCACTCTGTAGAGATGGTTAACCAGCGAAGCTGAAACTTGCGGCCCCAGTGTTTAGCAGTGGGTTAATCCCAACGCTGTATTGAAGCGTTTCTCAATTATTGGTTACATGTTTGTGTTTCTAGTGGAACGCAAGCGCCAATGGCGGGCGGATGGTACTAACCACGACGCCGAGCTCACTCGACATATCGAACGCATGCGACAACGGCGAGCCGTGGAGGCAGCGTTGCGGGCAGAGCAGCGTCAACGTGTCAATGGCGGGAACGCGTTCGCCTGGGCCAACGCCCGCTTTGGCGGGAGTTTCTCGAGCGGCACTTTAGCTTCGTCTGCGACGAAACGTCCACGTTGAAATCGCGAAGTGGAACGCAAGCGCCAGTAGCGGGCGGATGCTGCTAACCACGACGCTGAGCTAACTCGAGATACCATCTGTCGTCATGGTAAAGAACAAAGTGTGTGTTTGTGTCGATGGTGTTAATATTGTGGCTTTAGTAGATACTGGTGCTTCTGTGTCTGTGATGTGTATTGCGATCAAGAATCGCCTCGGACCGAAAGTGATGTTTGCTTGGAAGGAAATACCACGTTTCGTGCAGTTGGCGTTGAACTGTTACGTCCTGTGGGAGTATGTTGCGTCGTGATAACGGTTGGCGGAAAGGCATCTAGAACCGAATTTATTGTACTAGCACGCGCCACGCATGACATAATTCTTGGTATTGACTTTTTACGGGAGTGTGGAGCAACATTAGACTGCAGGGCTGGTGAAATTCCACTCAGCAGCGATACCAGACCACCCGCGCTAGACGACATTCCATCCGATCGTCAAGAAGTATTTCCCGTGTCCACTGATGTACTTTTGCCTGCGCAGACGGCAGTGTTCATCGCTGCGACCTCGTCGCGCGTCTGTACTGGTTCCTGCTGTGGATTAATTGAAGCCGAATACGTCAACACTCTAAAGAAAGTACTTGTCCCTCGGTCACGGATCGAAGTCATAGAAGGTTGTGCTCACGTTTGGACGCTGAATGTGTCCTCCGAGTCAGTTGTTTTGCCTGGCGGTCTGAAGGTAGCACGCTGTGAAGAAGATAGTGTTGCGAGCATTCGTGCGGTTGCTACTTCTATGGATGCAAGCTCGCCCCTCAGTGACCAAGCTTTAGGCGCATGATTAATAAATCGCTGCCCTCTTCCCACCAACAAGCGCTCCAAGAGCTCCTTGCTCGCTATGCGTCAGTGTTTGACTTTGGTCATGAGCGTCTGCAGTCACCACCGCACTCCCGCGTACACCACCGCATCAATACTGGAACAGTGTCGCCAATACGACAGAAACCGTGCCGCGTCTCTGCTGCCGAGCGCAAAGTGATCGCCGAACAAGTTACAGACATGCCACAGAAAGGCGTCATCCAGGAGTTCATTAGTCCCTGGGCGGCTCCAGTCATATTGGTCAAGAAGCAAGACGATTCGTGGCGATTCTGCGTCGACTACAGACGCCTAAAGGCAACAATGAAGAAGGATGTGTATCCTCTGCCACGTATAGATGACGCCATTGACTGTTTACATTCTGTCTGGTACTTCTCCTCTGTCGATCTGCGCTCACGCTACTGGCAAATACCGATGCTCCCGCCAGACAAGGAGAAGACGGCCTTCGTAACGCCGGACGGACTCTTCGAGTTTAACGTAATGTCGTTCGGTTTGTGTAATGCTCTGGCGACATTCGAGCGATTCATGGACACCATCCTGCGGGGACTTCGATGGGAAATATGTATGTGTTAACTGGACGACGTTGTCATTTACGGCAAGACATTTCACGAGCACAACCAATGACTCGAAGCTGTGCTTGACTGCATACGATGAACTTGACTGATACTAAACTACAGAAAGTGCCACTTTGGCGAACGTCAAACGCTTGTTTTGAGTTTCCTCGTGACAAAGAAGGCAACCGCGCAGACCCCCAGAAGTTTGCGGGCGTTCGTGACTTCAACCAGCCGAAGACAGTGAAAGACCTCCGCAGCTTCCTGGGAGTATGTTCGTACTTTCGCAGTTTCATTAAGGACTTTGCACGCCTAGCTCATCCGCTCACGTCACTCATTCACAAGGACTCACCGTTTACATGGACTACTGAATGTGAGTCTGCATTCTGTCAACTAAAATTTCTGCTCACCTCAGCTTCAATTTTGCGCCACTTTGATCCAGAGGCCCCAACTGAGCTTCACACCGATGCTAGTGGTATGGGTGTTGAAGCTGTAGTAGTACAGATGCCTAGCGGACGCCAACAAGTCATCGCCTACGCAAGCCGTACTCTTACCAAGGCTGAGCGGACTTACACGGTAACAGAAATAGAATGTCTCGCGGTAGTCTTCGCCACCTACAAGTTTGGAACATACTTGTACGGCCGCCACTTCACGATAGTGACAGACCACCATTCTTCTTGCTGGTTGGTTGGACAACGCGATCCATCTAGCCGATTAGCTCGGTGGTCATTACGGCTTCAAGAATACGACTTTTCTATCACTTACAAGAATGGTCGCTGTCACACCGATGCTGACTGTTTATCTTGCCTTCCGTCAGCAAGCACGTGAGATACGGACGATGACTTAGATGAATACTTTTTTGCCATCTCCACAGAGTTTCCTGATGTCACCGCATTCAAGCGAGAGCAACAGCATGACCCTTCTGTTTGAGCTATTCTTGACGCCGCTCGGTCACCTGCACGCGGCTCACCTTTCATTTTTGAAGATTTATTGCATAAGAAGAATTATTCTGCTGAAGGCGCTCCACTTCTGCTCGTGGTTTCCCAGACGTTGAGGCCTATGATACTTCACGACATGCACGACGACATCACGTCAGGCCACCTTGGCTTTGCTCGGACACTTCACCGACTGCGCCAGCGTTTCTATTGGCCCAAGCTCTGGAGGACGGTGAAGCAGTACGTTTCCAGCTGTGCCACTTGCCAACGCCATAAGCAGTCAACGACGCCTCCTGCGGGTGCCTTGCAGCCAGTTAAACCGCCGAACATGTCATTTGAAAAAGTAGGTGACGACTTGCTAGGTCCCTTCCCCAAGTCTACTTCCGGTCGTCGCTGGATTATTGTGTGTGTGTGCTATTTGACCAGGTACACTGAGACGGCGGCGCTCGCTTCGGCTACAGCACCAGACGTTTCATCGTTCCTCCTGTACTCCGTCATTCCCCGCCATGGTGCTCCACGCGTTGTGATTAGTCACCGTGAACGGCAGTTTACTGCAGACGTTGTTGAAGAACTACTGCGTCTTTGTGGATCTGATTACCGGCATTCGACCCCTTACCACCCGCAAACAAACGGACTCACTGAGCGCACGAATCGTACACTGACCAACATGCTTGCCATGTATGTCTCCACCGATTACAAAAACTGGGATTCAATCTTACCATTTGTTACGTACGCTTACAATACTGCCAAGCACGAAGTCACCGACTATGCGCCTTTCTTTCTTGTCTATGCTAGCAACGCCCAAAGGTTTATCGACAGCATCCTTCTCTGGTCCCACACGATTACTCATTAGGCCAGACTTCATGTCATGCTGAAGAAGTGCATCGACTGGCCCGCCTCAGGACTCTCTCCTCTCAAGATCCTGCCAAGTCTTGTTATGACGCTCGACATATGCTCGTCACATATGTTCCTGGCGACTTTGTTTGGCTTTGAACACCTGCGCGGAAAAAGGGGCTGTCCACGAAGTTTCTGTCCCGATACACTGGCCCATACGTCCTACTGAGACGTCTGAGTGACGTGACCTACGTCATCGCAAGAGTGCCTTCGCACAACCGGTGGTCACGTAACACGCAAGTCGTGCACGTCGCCCTACTCAAACTGTACCACCATCGGGCTATGTAACTCGCTCGGAGAGCTTCGTCTGCCCCAGGAGAAATTGTCACGCTGCACGGCGCAGCCGAAGGAATAGAAAGTAGAAGAGTGCGTGAGGAGGTGGCCGCTGCCTGTTGAGCTTGGATGACCGTCCTGTCCCTTGCGCTACGCTAACCATACGTCATTATTGTATATAAATCCATGCCATCCGTGACAATATAAATAGCTGATAGAAGAACTATTAGTGTATAATGCACGATTTGAATGAAATCACTCGCAATCGCATACAATGATGCAGGCATCTGTCTTCTATGCCGCAAGTAACCCGTTCCTTGGCTACACGTGACAACGGAGCAAGCTTTGAAGGACATGTGGCGAAACATATGGCAAAGAAGAACGAGTTAAAATAAAAATAGAAAAAAAAAATTTGAAGAAAAAAAAAATAAGATGAGCACGTTTCTGACGAAAACATAGCAATAACCAAAACAAAATAATAGAGCTGCAACTCACAAACGAGTGAGACTACTAAAACAAAAGTGGCGAATAATCTTGCTGACCAATGCAAACAAAATGCAGAACGCCACCGATTTCTCACCTGCAAAGATATTAGGATTTTAAAGCTTTCAAAAGGCTTTCGTGGCTTTCAGAAAGCACTATGAAAGCACTTCAAGTTTCTTGAAGACACCGGTATTTGTGATGATTATTGACTGTACTGCATCCGTAGTCATTGTCTTATTCGTGCATGTAAAACGTGCGTACACCAGACATCCACGAACTGCGTTGCAAAAGAGAACTTCTCGAAAGATACTTCCACTCAGCGTATGCAAGCATTTATACTTAATTTATTTTTATGCCATATTTTCAATCAAGCGAGAACACGTAGCCGTCGCCAGCAAATGGTGATGAGACGTCCTCCGTTTATTGAGATCACAATAAAAAATATCCGTATGTGCACAATGCGCAGTAAAGGCTATTCCACTAACACTATTAAATGCAAAGAGAGAAAATTATTCAAGGAAACTCAGGCTGCAATGCTTGTCCACCCGAACCAAACCTCACATATAATTGCAAAAGATGGATGCCGAGTCCCGTTCACGACCGCCAAGAGAGGAAACAAATCAAAACAAAACCAAGCCTCAACTGGGTGTAAACCAAACAGCACATGCATGGCGGCCGATACACTACAGAACCTTCGAGTGTTCCTCCTGTCGAAATCCCACGTGAGGTTTGCAACTTGCTGCTGCATAGTATGCGGACACCATTGCAGCTCTTTCAATAGGTTTCTGTCTTCTTCTTAACATCATGCACTGATTAGTCCAACAACAACATGTGCGCATGTCCTCTCAGGTGTTTGCCGAGCACAGGTTTCCTTTGTATTCGCGTTTGCCGAGAAGCTAAGTGCTGCTTTCTTTTATAGCGATGGAAATGTGCCTTAAGGCCTGTTTGATATGTATTATATGTGCTCTGTAAGCCTACGTTATGTACGAATTGAAGCAACGTTTTGTGGCATTTGGTGTCATGTACCCAGCGATCATAGCTGGTCGTGGCACTGTAGTGGCAGTCAGCTTGCAGTAAGAGACAGGAGCGTTCAGCTTGCAAGCTTGTACAAGTCGATCCTAAGTGGTGGGCCTCTGCTTTCGTCACTCAAAGGGGACAGTATGGACGTGTTGCACCCAATGGAAGGGGCTCATGGTCACCCTAAAACCGGCGTCCATGTGTCCATTCCTACATCGGGCGACGACGGCCCATGTAGGAATGGTGGCTCGCGACGACGCAGCTTTCCTCACAACGAGACTCGTCCCACGGAAGTGTTCGAAGAAGGGATTTTTGACCCAATGTAAAAAAAAAAATTTGAAATCGTGGTAGCTTGCACTAGTGACGCAAGACTAAACCAGTGGAGCTGATCGGTTCCTAGCTGGTACTGGGTATACGAAGTAATGCTAAGTTATACGAAGTCATGCCAAGTGATTCTAAGTTATACGAAGTGTATAATCATTTCCTCGTGGTCCGTGGCATCGGGAGACGCCTCGCGAAGCACTTGCAGTCCGACCACACGTAGGGAAGTGGGACGAAAGCTATGCACAGTGTACGAGTGGCGCGCAGCAGACAACACGCCGGGATGACATCACGGCGCATGCGCAGTAGCGTGCAGCTGGTGGGAGCTCGGCCGAGCCGCCGCCTCGGGCGCCTGCTGCAGTCATGGACACCGCGAGCGTTCAGCGCTAATGCGGGGAAACAGAGAAGTGCGGATGGCGTCGGCAGCACCTCGGCGCGTTGCTTCGTTGGTGCTGCTAAATTTTCTCCTGCATGCTCTCCTTCCCTCTCCTTAACGTCCCATGTCAAGGGAACATGTGCATAGCATGGAGATGAGGTGAAGCACACGCCGCTCCGCGAGGTGGTTGCTAGGCAACGCAGTGGCATGCGGCACACATTACGGCCGACCTAGACAGCTCCGCTGTTAAAAAAAGATCGCGCCAGAACCCATCTCACGATGACTGTGGACAGTAATGCGTTAGCATTGAATCAATACAGTGACACCACGTACGTATCTCCACCGCCAAAAGGAGGTATGTATGAGGCGTGTGTTGCAGCGGGACTCCTCTCTCGCGCTTCCCTAAGAATACTCGGAGCCTACTAATGCTGCCACAGGAAAGCGTGCACGTGGCCTCCGAAATAAATGCGTCATGTAGCAATCGGGCTCCTCTACTGCACTTGTTTCTGGATACGCTGCGCCATCTAGTGGCACTGCCTCAAAGTACGCACGTGGCCTCCGAGACGAGACGCGTGGCGCAACGGTGCCTACGAACGATAAAAATTGTTCTCTCTATTGGCGGCGCACTCAGTGGCACATAGTAACACAAGTTGGTGAGGTTCATTGAAGAGCGGCACATACCCAATGCAATTGTGGCGCAGCCTACTAAAGGTTCCAGTTGCTGTCCTTGAGGAACACGTGCGAGGTGGCTTCGATACGGCCCAGCATTGGAGGAACTTAAGCGATCTTTTTTTGTAATTTTAGAGCGGATCATTCTGCACATTACTGCACATACCTAGTTACCCAAGTTGACGTCAATGACATCATCGAAGAGCGGCAAACACCTACTGGCACATACCCTGTAACCAAAGTTTGCATCAAACAGGTTCACTGTACACTCGCACAGACCGAGTGGCACATACCCAGTACTCCAAGTCGGCGTGAAAGATGTTCTTCGAATAGCGGTTCCTACAAGTCCCGCATCTACAGTGACCCATGTTGGCGTGAAAGAGGTTTGTTGAAGAGCAGCACGTATGGACACATTGGCACTTACTCAGCGACCCAGGTTGGTACGATGGCTGTTTTTTTAACCGATTTACCTCAGCAGAGCAGCCCGATGCGCTACCCATTCGACCACTGACTACCCGGTGATCTAGGTAGGCGGGAAAACTGTTAGATACATACATACATACATACATACATGCGAACATTCATACATGCAAACATACACACATACAAACATAACTACATACATACATACATACATACATACATACATACATACATACATACATACATACATACATACATACATACATACATACATACATACATACATACATACATACATACATACATACATACATACACCCGTGAGCAAAAGTATACGGACCACATGGTCGCCAGAAAAACTTAATTTCTTCGTAAGAAACTCGCATAAACTGAAATTGACGAGTACACTGGAATGTTCGCAATGCCAAGTTTGGACTGCAGTCCTCAATTTCCAATTTTATTTGCAGGCACTTGGAAAAATCGGCTTTTTCCCGCAATCCCTGGGCCGTATACTTTGCTCATAGTGTACATACACACACACATACATACATACATACATACATACATACATACATACATACATACATACATACATACATACATACATACATACATACATATTAAGTCCCCGGAAAGTGAGTGGAGTTCCCAAATAAGGCTAACGCATTAAAAGTTCTGAAAATGTGCCGATGTGCGCTTTCTGGTCAGTCATGTTCAATTTTGATGAGGCGTAGCGCAACAACGGAACAGGATACACAAATTTTGGAGAGTCCATGTCGCAGCCCTGCGCTCTATTCCAGTTCAATTTATTATGAGAGAAGTGTCGACGTATAGCACTCCGCCACTAGGCAAAAAAAAGCGTTTGCTGCTGCTAAAATACACACAGTGGAATGCTACTCAAGGGTATGAAGAAGCTTCACGAATTACAGCTAAGCAGAACACAACGGGAGAACGTCCACTCAACCACAATACGTCTGCCCATATATTTCTAACATCCAATACCTGCTACTCTATGGGATTCTATTGATTCTATTAGAAATTATCCTGGTAAATACCAGGATAATTTTATACAACACTGAAAGCAAGCTCTAGAGTTCGTAAAAGAGTACGTTTATCTAGGTAAATTGCTCAGAGAGGACCCTCATCATGATAAGAAAATTTACAGAAGAATAAAATTGTGTTGGAGTGCATACGGCAGGCATTGCCAAATCCTGACTGGGAGCTTACCGCTGTCGTTGAAAAGAAAAGTGTACAATCATTGCATTATACCGGTGGTAACATATGGGGCAGAAACTTGGAGGATAACAAGGAAGCTCGAGAACAAGTTAAGGACCGCACAAAGGGCGATGGAACGAAAGATGTTAGGCCTAACGTTATGAGACAGGAAGAGAACGGCGTGGATACGAGAACAAACGGGGATAACCGGTATTCTAATTGACATTGGGTGGAAAAAATGGAGCTGGGCAAGCCATGTAATGCGTAGGATGGATAGCGGGGGGACCATTAGAGTTACAGAATGGATACCAAGAGATTAAGGGAAGCGCAGTAGAGGACGGCATAAAACTAGCTGGAGTGATGAAGTCAGGAAATTTGCAGGCGCAAGTTGGAATCAGGCTAGCGCAATACAGGGGTAATTGGAGATCGCAGGGAGAGGCCTTCGTCCTGCAGTGTGCATAAATATAAGCTGATGATCATTATGACCTGCTGAACACAGCAGTTCAACTTGTCAGTTGATGTAATACCTCACCATGCCTCATGTGAGCAGCTATGTACAGCTGCTGAGCGAATGAAGGGCGATACTTGGATACCGCATGGTGGCCGTCGAATTTTCATCAGCGGTGATCGCTGGGAAACTGAATGCAGGCACAATGAATCACAAAGGCTACCGCTTTGATGTGAGACGAAAGTGCATCAGCTCTGTGTCCCCAGCGCCCGCTGGTAGCGCGAAAAGTGCCGGCAGCCACACGCTGCGAGTACCGCGCTTCGAGCACTAAGCACTGCACAAGCAGGCCGAAGCCAGCTGCTGATAATAAAGCTAGCTTAAAACGCTCGTTGCAAGGGAGGTAGACCAGAAAGCATATTTACAAGGATAAAAAACGCCCTATAATGTCGTGGCATTGTTTTTCGAAGTAGTTGTTGTCAGAGCGGAAAACGCTTGTTTAGCAATGTGCACATGCCAGTACACGAAAACATAGTGCGAGCATCTCCGTGTTTTTTTCTTTTTTTTTTACGATAGCAATTATATGGACACTCAAAGAGGATTTCTGCTGTCGGCGTCATCGTCGTTGTCACCGTGAGGTTTCGTATGGCGTAAACGGCGATGAAATCGTCGCCGCGCGCCGGACGCTGTATGTACGAGTGAAAGAGCGCGAGGGACGCGCGCTTTCACGGGGAGCGAACGCACGGCGGAGAACAAATGCGCGTTCTGCGCCGTGCTCCCTGAAGGGTTGCAGAATTAGGCGTCTCTTTCCTCCTTTACAATCACCATATACAGGGTGTCTCAGCGAACACTTTCAAAAATTCTTAAAGGTTGCCTGTGGCAGATAGCACAATTATAGTTCATGAGCTGGTCTACTCGAAGAGGCGGACATAACTTGCACAAGAAATTGAAATGCATAATCGACTAATTAACAAAAATTCACTAATTACATTTTAACTAAATACCGGATGGCCCATATTGCAATTTACAAATTGTAGCTTTGGAGTTCGCAAGGCGGATCCACTTGGAGCCAATTCTCGGGATGACACCAGTTTCGAGATATTAATTCCCGAAATTTGCGGAGAAATGCATTGGCGTTCCAGTTAGGTTCTTAACCAAACGTCGCTTTTTGCATTGAAGCACAAAATTAACTGGAACGCCAATGCATTTTCCCGCAAAGTTCCGGAATTGATATCTCGAAACTGGTGTCATCCTGAGAATTAATTCTAAGTGAATCCGCCTTGCGAAATCCACGGCTACACTTTGTAAATTGCAAAATGGGCCATCAGGTAATCAGTTAAAAACTGAATTAGTGAACTTTTGTTAATTAGTCGATTATGCATTTCAATTTCTTGTGCATGTTATGTACGCCTCTTCGAGTAGACCAGCTCATTAACTAAAATTGGGTTATCTACCACAGGCAACCTCAAATAAATTTTAAAAGTGCTCGCTGAAACACTGTATATAAGCAAACGCGACTTCATTCGTCGCGCGGAAGGCCGTAGGGGGACGGGATGGAGGAAGGGGAGGCGACGTTTAGCTGTGGCACCAAATGGGCATCTATACAAAAAAAAAATTGTCGCAGTACATTGATATATAATGTCTATTGGTGTTTTGTGGCTAAAGCGCCCTTAGGCGTTGATCCACCCACGCTGACGCCTGGTGGCACGTCTCCTCCATCACGACTACCAACGTCGATGACCATGAGCAACCGTCGTGCATATGGAAGCTGCACTACGCTGCACACGCTAGCACAACGCGAAAGACGAAGCACGTAACTGACACACTAATACAACGCGCAAGACAAAGCACGTAACTGAATCGTCACCGAGTCAAATCAGCGCGTACAGCGCGTCGTAATTGCAGCCTCCGCGATCAACTTCAGAAACATTTTCAGAGCTAATTGCGGAGGCCACGCTCCGCTGTGCTGAGTACGGTGAAGGCCACCTAAGTGGCGTTGGTAGTGCTTCTTGATGCCAGCGTCCCTTCGAATGCTGGCATCGAGGCGTCGTAGTGCTGAGACCACCGAAGCGTTCACTGTCGGTGCGCGTTAGGGCTCTGTTATACTCCGACGTTCACAACGCGCGCGCGCGCCGGCGTTCGTTTCGTCGCGTCACGTCGGCGAAGACACGCCAGGCGCAAATCCGCCTGCCCTATAGTCCAACGCGACGCGGCCCGACGCAGCGGCCGGAGCCAAAGCAGCGCATGCTCAGTAGAGCAGAGCGCCGCGCGGAAAGCGAGCGCCGCGCGGAAAGAAACGCGGACGCGGTGCAGTCTGGGTAACGTCGTCGGCGCGAAATGCAGCATGTTGCATTTCGCGCCGGCTGCCGCCGGGCCGCGCCGACGGACGCTGGCCGCGTCAGTCGCGCCTCGCGTCAGACTATAGAGTGTACGCGTTTTGCTAGCGTAGCGTCGCTGTGCCCAGCGTGCGCGCGCGTCGACGTTACGTCGGAGTATACAGTGTCATAATGCAGTACTTCTCTTTTCTGCTCGTAGGCGGCGGCACCGCCCCGAGCAAGAGCGCGGGTACACGGAGGAGTGTTAGATATATAAGGCGCGTCTGTGTAGCTGTCCACCTGAAAGGCGAAGCATCAATTGCGATAGCAAATTTGATGAGAGCTATACGGAGTAATGATAGCAGCTTTATCAGCTGTATAAACTTAGACGTGCAGCAGCACCGGCAAACACCCAGAACTGTTGTCGACGCCGTCGGCGTTTTGCCCGCGTTCGCTCAAAATGCGCGCGGCGTTGGTGACTGTCGCCGGGGCCTCTGATATAAATAGGCACTTGGTGCCGCAGCTAAACGTCGCCTCCCTTCCCTCCCCCTCCCCCCCTCCCCCACGGCCTTTCGCGCGTCGGAAGAAGGCACGTTTGCTCTACATATATGGTGATTGTAGAGGAGGAAAGAGACACCTACTTTTGCAGCCCTTAAGGAAGCACAGCGCACAACGCGCGTTTGTTCTCCGCCGTGCGTTCACTCCCCGTGAAAGCGCTTCCCTCGCGCCCTTTCACACGCACATACAGCGTTCGGCGGCGCGCGGCGACGATTTCATCTCCATTGACGTCATACGGAACCTCACGGCGACGGCGACGGCGAGACGACGGCGACGCCGACGGCCGAAATCTGCTTTTGAGTGTCCATATAATTGCTATCGCAATAAAACGTTGCGAGGCGAGAAAGTTGTAAACACTTGCGACGCTGCTCGACGAGTTTCCCGTTCTGATCTCGTCGAAAACCTCCGAGCCGCCCCCAGAGGCACCGGCAACAGTAACGGCGGTGCCGTTACTGTTTGCCCGCGTTCGGTGCGAACGCGGGCAAAACGCCGACGGAATCGACAACAGTTCTGTGCATGCCGGTGCTGCTGTAGGTCTAAGTTTATACAGCTGACAGAACTACTATCCTTACTCCGTATAGCTCTCTACTAAGTTGCTGTCGCAATTGATGCTTCGCCTTTCGGGTGAAACTGCAACATTTTTTTTTTTTGCGGGCGGACTAGCTACCAGTTCATTGAGGGATCAACGACAATTTCAATTAGGCGCGGATGTGCTCTTCGCTCGCAGTAGCTGTCCGACACGAGTGATGGCGTTTCAACACAAAAAATGCTGCGTTGCCGCGTTCGATGCGCCCAGGATTGGGGCAGTGTTTTACTTTGCAAAGCGAAAAATTTTTGTGTTATTGTTTGGAAAACTTAGAGGACGCTTAAGCTTCGCTTTTGAGAGTGGAACGCGATAGAATTAAAAGATTACTGGCTGCTTATCAGGCTTGTTTCTCGTATATTCAAATTAGAATTCGACGCTATCACTACTGTAGGTTGTGGTTAAGTCGTACTTTAGGATTTTCCTGACGGATTTTCCTCTGAGAAATTCAGTTTTATTCCCTAACGCCTTGTGCTAGCTACCCGAAGGGCCTGCGCGGTCGGAGTGGTTCGAGGTGATTATTTTCGCCAACGACGCCGGATTTTCTGCGAAACGGAGCCTTTAACGCTTTCGCCTTACAAAAAATACTTGCGCTATTGACCTCTCCTTCCGCCAGTTTACCTTGTAGCGTCGATTCTATAGTTTTCTTCCTGCACATATAAGGAGCTGTGAATGCCATTAAAGAGAGAGAGAGTAAACATTTTATTACAAAAAAAAACGGTGTAGCTTGCACTAGTGGCGCAAGGCTAAAGACACAGCGGAGCTGATCGGTTCCTAGCTGGCCATGGCTATACGAAGTGATGTTAAGTTATACGAACTAATGCCAAGTGATGCTAAATTATACGAAGTGTAAAAACATTTCCTCGTGGTCCGTGGCATCAGGGAACGCCTCGCGAAGCACTTGCAGTCCGAGCACACGTAGGGTAAGTGCGGCGAAAGCTATGGGCGTCTTGCGCTGGAGTTTGAGGTATAGTAGCGGCGCCTGGTGGCGGCGAAAAACGTCATCTGGGTAGTAGCAGCTTGTATAGTATTGAGCCCTGGCTGTGGCGAAGCACGTTTGTAGCCCGCGTTTTGCGTCGATTCGCACTTTTTTCTGCCCTGTTTCGAGTGCGAAAAGGCTCGTCACTTCTCACAGACCATGGCGACCAGGCTGCGAGCTGGCCGCAGCCTATAGTTATACGAAAACGGACTCTCCGTGTGCCGTGAGACGCAATGCTGGAAGCCGAAGACATCGGCGACGCCGATTCGGAGAGACCTCGAAAAATCGTCACCGTCGTTACTGCTGCGTCGTGGGCTGCCATGAACAAGAAGGCCTGAATCCCAACATCAGATTCTACCGTTTTCCTTCAAGGCCTCACGAAGTGGAGCACCGGGCGCGCTGGATAACTGCAGTTCGTCGCGCTGGGTACGCGAAAGGAAGACCGACCAAGCAGCAGGTATGGCTGGTGATTCACGATTCGAGACCCGGCCACAGCGACATTTAACAATTCGACCGGTGCGAAGTGGTGAAGTGACCAGGTGTGTGCAAATGACCACAAATGGTCGGGCTGATTCGGTGACAATTCACTACCCCACTACGAGCAGCACAGGTTAGAGAGTTGAATGTGCTCATCCTTGACCTCAAGCCAGCACGTTCAGGCAGCACAGCAAGGTAGTATTGATTACAGCATATCGATCTTCGAGCGCTGTCATTAAAAACTACATCAAGCGAGCAGCGCACGAGCTCGCGCTGCAGCGCGATTCGCACGTCCGTACGTTACTGCGAGCTTATATGCATTGCATCAGTTATTTATCAATTGCTAAAGGGACAGATTGCCGCTACTACAGCGCAGGCATAATTACTTGTCTAGCGGCATGCAGTCAACAAAGATTGCAGGAGACCCGCCGTTTCGCGGCATGTCGAAAGACCGCTGCCGTCGCGGCGCGTACGATCGTGCGCTCGAGCAGTTCCGTACACATGACTGCTTATCGCTGCTGTGAATTCATTTATAGAAAGCATTTCCTCGCGTTTGTGCGCCTGAACCTAGCAGCGTGCAAACCTTACCTGAAGTTCAACTTCGCACGTGCGTGACTCGCTTCACTTGCGATTGACAGCGCGCTAAAACTTCGCCGCTTATTTCTTGAACGGCGTACACGTATTCGGCGTTGGATAATTTTTTGCCGTTACGCAGCATGCCACCCATGCAAAAATCTTCGGTGCCCAATATTCGCTGCAAGCCGTGGTACAACACAACCGAAAGTGGCGGGTCCATATTGTAAACGTGCTTCCCGAAGCGGACGACCGAGATTGGTACTACCCAGTTTCGGATTGAGGGCGCTTTTTAGCACCATTTTTGCAGCGCCCCCTGGGCAACGCAAGAGCCCCATGCACAGTGTACGGGCGGCGCGCAGCAAACAAAATGCCGCGATGACGTCACGGCGCATGCGCAGTAGCGCGCAGCTGGTGGGAGCTCGGCCGAGCCGACGCCAGAGGCGCCTGCTGCAGTCCCGTACACCGCGAGCGTACGGCGCTTATGTGGGGAAACGGAGAAGCGCGGTTGGCGTCGGCAGCACCTCTGTGTGTTGCCTCGATAGTGCTGCTAAAATTTGTTTCTCTCTCTCGCTCTCATTTGTTCTTTCTCTCTCCCGAGCATAGCGCGCGACGCGCGCACTCTTTCTCGCTCGCATTTTTTCGTTCTCTCTCCCGAGCTTAGCGCGCGACGCTCCGCGAGGAGGTTACTGGTTGCCATGGTTACGGCGCGGCTGGCTTTGCGGGAAACGCGCACGTTTTACGACTGGCTTAAACAGCTTCGCTGTTAAAAAAAGGGTTGTAAGAGTGTGGGAGGTACCCCTAGTCCGTGGTCCCTAGAACGATCTCAGCGACAGCACGGGCCTGTTGAACTAGGACCCGGCGGACCTCTGGAGGCCCGTCGCGGAGGGCATCCTCCCATAGCTCTTTGGAGCGGAAGGGGTGCAGGATGACTGGCAGGGGAGGGAATAATTTTGCGGTGCACTCTACCGTGACATGGTGGAGTGACATTTACATACAATGCCAATAAAGTTTGACTGCGGTCCAATATATTTATAACCAGCGGCACGATTTACCAATAAACTTCAACGAATGGTAGGTTACTGCTCGCAGACTGAATTAGAGTGCAAATTTGGCAACTGTGCAAGCGGGATAAAAAGGAAGCAAGTCCTTTAAGGTGGAGGGGAGGGTGGGCGTGACAGGTGAACATATAGTGTGTTGTCCAAGTGTATCCGCTTTGAGTGGTGCCCGAGTAGAACACCCTTGTGAGCTATCCTGGTTATACTCACAGAGAGCTGCAGGATGCACGCAGCTGCTGCTTGATTCTGCAGCTTGGGAGGTAGTGTAACTGCTCTGGGCGATGTTGTACCTGGCGGTCAGCGGCAGACGTGCAGCTTCATCGTTTTCTGGAGGCCAACCAGCTGACGACTAAGGACGTTTCCGGACGTAGTGGGCGTAGGACGTAGTGGACGTGAGGACGTAGTGGGCGTGGCTAGAATGATTTCATAGGTGACATCGGTCACCTGGAGGAGTACGCGATATGGGCCTATGTAACAGAACAGCAGTTTTTCCCAAAGGCCAACTTTAAGGAACGGCGACCAAAGCAACACGAGGCTGCCAGGCGAAAAGTGCACGTCACGGGTCGTGAAAGTCGTAGCGGTGCTTCTGTTTGTATTAAGACAGTTGCAATATTAAACAATTACTGCAGAGGAGGCTTCTGCCACAAAATAATTGTGTTACGGACTTCTTGGTTCACACTGAAGAAGTTACGTACTGCAAACGATACAAGTAGCAGGGCGGAAAAGAAAGTAGCACAGAATGAAGGTTACCTGCTTTTATTGCAAGAAACGAGAGGGATATATACATGGAGGCCAGCTTATCACATGCGTCGGAAGTGCAAAAACCTATACAATCATTCTCGCACGACTTCATAGTTTTTAGACGAATTTGTTTGATTGATGGTAACCATAATCTGGTCAGAAGGAAGCATGGTTTCATAGTATAAACAAATAGTCATTGATTTTATGCACATTATTTGAGCCTAACTCATTCTAATTCTGTGCATGAATGCGGATAGAAACGACGACCGCGGCATCTTGGCCAATACTGCAGGCGACACCACGAAACGAAGGCGGTTCGATAGCCGCTCACCTTAGCATAAGCGTCATAGCTGGCGCTGCAGACAAAGCAGCCCGTTCGGGAGATCCTTCTCTGATCTCTTTAGCAAACCCTGCTCCAGCTCCTGGCACGCGGATGGAAAGCAGTGGTGCCCTCTCGGCCATTCGCCATTAGGCGCTGCATCAGTAACGACCTAGCGCGGGGCTTAACGAGGAGCCCGAGGCCGCATCCGAAAATCGTACTCAGAATCAGTAGATTCTGCCAGCAGATTACGCATTCAGAGCACACGCCACAACCTTGGAATGGCTCTGGTGTCCTTGCTAGGTGAAAGGTGAAAGTTTGCATCGTGTTAGCTTTGCAGCAGTGGCTGCAACAAATGACGTGAAATTGCGTTACGAGGAAAACTGATTGTTTGTGTCCGGAATGTCGATGCTGGCACAGAACAAAGAGAAAATCTTATGCATAAATTATCGCATCGGATGTCAGCACAATTGTATTTGCACAACGTTTACCACCATCCTTGTATCGCAAGATTCCACAACTGTTCTGGTGTTCGTCAAGACTCTCAGTTCAATGGCAGGGGTTTATTTTAACTTGAAGGGGAGGCCGTTATAGATACCGCAGGACTGACACTGCAATACCCTATCACCGTGACGTTGGTAGCATTGCTGAACTGCAAGCTGGGGCTTATATGAAGCTGATATTATGAAACAATGTCGTACAAAAAGCATGTGCAGGCTAACGAGGAAAAAAACACAACAAGAAGCTCTCGGCCGCACCAACGTTGTGGATTCACCATTCATTTATAGTGCAGCAAGCATGACTGGAATCTATACGCTTACAACACCTTATTTAATGAAGCATACACGAAGTAATATTTACGGGGCTACATGTACAGGCGGCCAAATCTTTAGCTAGCTCATGTAAATGCTGTTTTTTCTGCTTTCTCGCGCGTTACGATTGAACGCATTTGCGAAACGGTCGAGCTTAACTCATGCTCAAGTTCGTGAAGATCGTATAGTCATCTGTTAGGTTGTTCGTATTGGGAGGTACTGGCGCGCAGCAAGTCGATGCTCGTGCGAATCAGATAATACGATAAAAACAAAATATAAGCATTGCAACTTAACTGAAATAAATGCCTGCGCCATGTGAAAGATTTGGAAACGCTTTCTTGCCTGTTCAAAGCAGGCGGGGATTCCGCTACGGCGCAGCACCGAGCGGCAATGAGAAGCTGCTTTAATGTAAGCATTCTTTTTGAACAATTATATTAGTGTCTTATCCCCCGCCATGGGGGCTTATATATAAACTTTGGGGTGGCGCTGCTAAGCCTGAGGATATGGGACGAAACCGCGGCCATGGCGGCCACGTTTCGATAAGACCAAATGTAAAAATGTCCGTGTACAACGCATTGTGTGCCCGCTAAAGAACCCCAGGTGGTAAAAAGTACTCCAGAGGCCCTCAATACGACGTGCCTCATAATCATATCGTTGCGTTGGCAATTAAAACCGTAAAATTTATTATTTCATTTTTACTTTCCTATCATCCACAGCTCATAACTGGCCGATCCTGGTGATAATGTAGAGTTCGCGTTGTACTGAGATGGCAGACAGCGCCAAGGTCCATTTGCCCGCTGCTTCTGGCGCGCTTTCTAACTCCGGCGTTTTTACAGCGAGTTTCCGTGGTCATCGAGCGAGATGTGTTCATGTTTACCTATGCGCGCGTGCCACCGTGCTTGTCTAGATGGTAAGCGAATGTTTACAACTTTACACGGCCCAGGAAACTACTATCATTGCTTCGTATAGCTTTCTACTAATTTGCTATCGTGTCACAGACCCCGTGAACGAGGCGCAGACGCCGGACCAAATTCCAAAGCCAACTTATCAGCTTCCGAAAATAATCCCACGAAACACGGACAATTAAGAATGGGCCCTCTGGTGCGCCAGCGAACGCCGGTTGCTGTCCAAAGACCGAGTCAGAGCCCAGAGTTGTCAAAACAGAACAAAATATATTCATCACAAAAGGCAGTTACACACACTTGCACACTTAGGCTAGACATAACACAATACAAATCAGATGGGTATTAACAAACACGTGGAAATAATTAACGACAAGCGCTAAGAGTCCAACATGTAAAGTACAAAATAAGTAGGAACACTAAGTGTCCAATCGTATTCACCGTGCTGGTTGGTCTTGGAATCAGACGATCTCGGCGTGACTCGGGCAAATCTCGAAGAAAGAACTTCTTCCGGAAATGCAGACGCTCGACGAACTCGTCGACTAGCTTGCCGGGGATCCCCTTCTTCCGCAGAGGCTCGGTCTTCACGTTACATCACTTCACTGGTGCGGACTGAACTCGCGAACTCCCGAATTCCTGAATTCCTGAATTCCGCCGTCTGATTCTCGCACGGCGGTTATATAGCTTCCACAGGCGTTCTCGAACTTTCCTATCGGTGTCGTGATCTCGTAGCACGGCCAAAGCTTGGGAAGCTTCGAGTCTTTTCTCGTACCTTCGACGTATGTCGGAGCATTCTCGAGGGGGGGTGATGACTCATCCTGTTGGTGTACGCTCACGCGGTAGTAATGTCTGTCGACTCGCCGGGTGAGAAGGTGTCTCGGCGCGCGCGTGTGCGCTCTCTCTCTCTCTCCGGTTAACGTCGCTTCGTCGAGGCTCTCCTAGACGTTTCGGCGCCGTTGTTAGCATTGTTGTTTGAGGCGTATGCGCTCTCCCCCTCTGTTGAAATTGCCGCGGGGCCGGCGTGTTCTTTCGCTGGCTTGCGTGACACGCGACGCGCGCTTGGATTACGTGCTCTTTTGTGACATATCGCAATCGATGATTCACCTTTCTGGCGAAACTGCGACTTTTTTTTCGTCATTGAAGAGTGGCGCGTACCCCTGTTACAAACCCACGAGCCCAAATTGGTCCGATGGTTGCTGCTGAACCTGGTGCCCTCAGCATACCAGCTCGATGCTGTATCCATTCGATCATAGACCACCGAGTGACTTAGTTTGGTGGGAAAGAGGCAAGGCGCGGACACACACACACACACACACACACACACACACACACACACACACACACACACACACACACACACACACACACACACACACACACACACACACACACGCACACGCACGCACGCACACACACGCACACACACACACGTAAAAACTGGGTGAACTTCCCAAAGAATGCTAATTCTTTGGGAATAATTCTTTGGAAGAATAGAAATGTCCGATGGTCTGTGTCGAACCCACAGACGCAGGATTGAAAAGAAACATGAACTCATGCAAGACGGCGTTTGAGGTGCTTGGCACGCTGGGCGCGTCGCATAACGAAGAATTTACTTATACAAAATTGAAAGTGAACACCTTATAGTTCACTATTAAGGAAACAAATCAGTGGCGATTTAGCGGTGAATGCGAGAAAATTGCGTTAGTGTTAGGTCCCGCGTAAATTATTCCGACCGAACTCACCACTGCAATGATTTACACTTCGATCACCGATGATTTACACCAGAGGAAAGTGTTGTTGAGGAGCGAACTGCAACTGAGGTGGTTCGGAGCAGACCGCCGTCAGGTCTTCGCCACCGATGTTTTATAATACGCAAAAAAATAGCAAAAAAAGGAAGAAGCAGGAACGTAGAAGCGCGACTGTACGGCAGGGGTCTACGTTGCATTAAGACTCTTTATGAAGGCCGGATCCCGGCCGGAACGTCGAAATGAAATGTATGCTTTTCTTTTTACGTGCGCCTGCACTTTTTCAATATAGAGGGTGTTCCATTTTGCCTGCACCATTTTTTTTAAAATTGCCTGTGGCAGATAGCACAATTACAATCCTTGATCTAAACTACTCGATTAGGCGGCCATTACATCCATGAGAAGTCAAAATGCCCAATTGAATAATTAGTATAATTACGCTAATTACCTTTTTAATGAATTATTTTATGGCACATCTTTCAAACTACGAATTATAGCCGATGAGTTCGCAAGTCGTATCCACTTGGAACGCATTCTCAGGCCTAAACCAGTTTCGAGGTAACAATTTGCAAAGGGTCGGACGAAATGCATGGGCGTTCCAGTTAACTTTGTGCGTCAATGCATAAAACAGCGTTTCCCTCAAAAAGTTAACTGTACCGCCCGTGGCTTTCGTCGGACTCTCTCTCTCTCGCTCTCTCCCTCTCTCTCTCTCTCTCTCTCTCTATATATATATATATATATAGTACATGTATATGCATATACTGAAATGTAACAGAGACAGACACAGCACCCGTTCCTGCGCCGGCTGTTCTATTTCTCTTCGTCTTCTCCTCGTTCGCCCCCTAGCGCCCGGTGTCCTATCGCCCGAGCCCAAGTGCATCTCTTCATCTTCATTACACTCGGCCACACTGCTGAAGGTAGATCTCGCGGTTGTGAGTGCGCGCTGATGGTGGAAAGCTTTTGCATAGTCGTATTCGGAAGTAGGCGTCGTGAAGACCGTCCAGCGCAACCAGCTCCTCAGGGGGTCGGCACTGACTGTTTCGCTCTGGTTGCACGTCTGGTCGATGACCATCCTGTCGCAGTTGGGCACGTAGGGCAGGAGATCCTGCACGATGAGCAGCCGCTCTGCTCAGCCGTCGTGTGTCCCCTCGCAAGGCTGCCGCAAGATGATTGAGGCCTGCCGTTGCGCTCGAATCAGCCACGAGCGAAGAAAAACAGCGACCAATGCGCTAGTGGTCTTCCGCGCGTCTTGTGCGTCTATCGCCTGCGGGCAAGTCTTTGATGATAATGCCCCCCTCCCCCCCCCCCCCCCCCCCCCCCCCCCCAACGAGGCCTCCCTCAGTGCGGTGTGAACGGCCACGAAGTCGGCCGACGGCTGCGTAGATATGCTGCGACGAGTCGGGATGTAGCTGCGATGTAGCTGCGACGAGTCGGGAAGCATCTCCCTGCCACGATCCGTGGACAGGTCGGGCTGTCGGAGTGGTAGCGTCGGCGCCTCCATGCGCCCCGGCGTTGATGTGGTTGAGAGCCGTTGCACTGACCGTTTCACTGACAGTGATAGTATGATGTCGGAAGCCGTCGCAGACTGCAGGACCCTTGGTGGCACAAATGGCTCTCGCTCTTGGTCTACAGCGGGGCAGGTGCAGACGCAATCTACCAAAACCTTCCCGGGTTCACCTACAGCAGCAAGATGCTGCTGATTCTGAGCTATGCACGGTTTTCGTCGCAGCAGCTCAGCGGGCGTAGACTGCCCGTGAAAGTAGCAGCGGTGACTTGCTGCGTGATCAGAGGTTGTGGTGGAGCCGGCGGGTGGTATCGGTTTGTGCTGCGACCTCCCCCCCCCCCCCCCCCCCCCGGTGGTCGGTCGACGTAGGATTGGTGGTCGCCATGCGCTTCCCACCGTCTGGGGCAGAGCCGACGGGGACACCCGGTGAGACGGCTACTGTGTCGGGGCAGCCTACGGACATTTCTGCCGGAGGGACGCAGGGTACACCTGCCGCAGCATCGAGGCTGTATCTCTCAGGAGTGCCGTGGTTACTGGGGACGACTTGCGCGTCAAAGTGGTGCTCCGGAGGAGCTCCGGCCGCAGAGCCATGTTGGCCGGGCGCGTCGCAGGCATACGTGAGCGGGCCGAAAGCAGCGATTAGAGCTGTACTCCATCGTGCCACGACCGCTGCTTGATGTCTTCGTAGTTTTCCCATGCCTTGGCCGCACCGCAGAGTCGTTTCGCTGCAACCAGCCATCTGGTGTGGTCGGGCCAGGCATGACGATCACCAAGGCATTGGCGTTGCGAAGCCAAAGGATGGCGTTGTCTTTGAAGCCGCGAAACGTCGGTATTTCCACGAACGCCGCTTGCATGGAAGCGTGGACGGCGTTCCCAGGCAGGACGCAACCGCTGACGGATGCGAAGGCGCTCGTCATACCCTGAAGCTATTGTGTCAGCAACGAGATGGCTCGCATGACGTCCGTCAATCTGCCGGCTGAGCCGCCCGTTGAGACAAGGGTGGAATCCGTGCACCTTAAGGCGGCAGCCGCGGTCGTAGTGCTCCTACCAGCCGGGCAAGTGGCCAAGTGAGCTAGAAAAATCCGTTGAGCCAGGACTGGTGGTGGTGTGGTACTCACTGCCACTGGAAGCATGGCCAGGGGAGCATGAACAGCATCCCTAGCTGGCTGAGCTGGCGATGATGTCATGGGGCAGTGATTCAGAGCACGAGAAGCGTGTATGGCGTTTCCTGACTGCAGGAGGCACCCACGACGTCGAGGATCCATGCCCAAGGCAGCGTGAACGGCATAACTTGGGGGCTCGGAGATCCAGGTAGACCCAGGTGCGGCATGCATGACAAGGGAAACGTTCACGGCGTTCCCTCGCCAGAAGGACCCTGGACGGCGAGATGCCGGAGGACGCAAAGCCTCCAGAGCACGGTGCGGAAGGCAGGAGCACCTCAAGACTCGGCTTTCGTCGGCTGCGCCATTGTAATGGAACAGAGACAGACAGAGCACCCGTTCCTGGACCGGCTTGCTTGATTGCTTGCTTCCTATACCATGGAGCATACCCACCACGCGGGATCAGCCAAGAAGCCGGCGGTTAAACAGGTGGGGCGGGGGGAGAAAACTTTAGGGAAAAAGTATTGTGAGGGTACAGTGGAATTCATTCAGTGAAAGTAACTGATGTTTGAGCCGTATTTTATTTTATCTTATAGGGAATCGTGTGCTTTTTGGAAGGAGATCAAGGTAGAAGGGAATGAATTTCAATCAGTTTATTTGGAATTTTCGAAATTAACTGTTCTGTTTCTCTTCGTCGTCTTCTCCTCGTTCGCCCCCTAGCACCCGAAGTCCTAGTGCCTGAGCCCAAGTGCATCTCTTCATCTTCATTACAATATATTATATATATATATATATATATATATATATATATATATATGTGTGTGTGTGTGTGTGTGTGTGTGTGTGTGTGTGTGAAGTGAGGTGATGCCGCGATCCGGTAGTTGAACAGGCACTTGTACGTTGAGGACGCACGTACGAACAAAACGATACTTTATTTCAAAGTGTCTGCCAGCATATATATATATATATATATATATATCATTGCATATCATAAGAAGCCAACAGACAATGATACCTACCCGCCGGGGTAGCTCAGTCAGCTAAGGCGTTGCGCTGCTTAGAACGAGATCGCGGGATCGTATCCCGGCCGCGGCGGCCGCATTTCGATGGAGGCGAAATGCAAAAACGCCCGTGTGCTTGCGTTGTAGTGCACGTTAAAGAACCCCAGGTGGTCAAAATTAATCCGGAGCCCTCCACTACGGCGTGCCTCATAATCAGAACTGGTTTTGGCACGTAAAACGCCAGAAAGAAGAAGAAGACAATGATACCAAGGACACCATAGGGGAAATTACTTGTACTTACTAATTGAATTAAAGAAGTGATACATTAATGGAAATGAAAATGGATGAAACACAATAGCAGTGGCTTAGCTCGGATATGCTAGGATATGCGTAGCGTTCGGCCACATCGTTCAGAACCGGTAGACGTGGTGGCATGGGCGGGTAACGATACCCATTGGTAACGCTAAAGAGGGATATCTTCTGCATAACGAGAAAGCTATTGCACGTTGTAGAAAGCCACGCCACGGTTTCACCCCCCTCAGGCGGCGTCGCTAAACTCAACGTTTCACGCATGGCACTACTCACCGGCGTCATGTCTTTCATGTGCCAGCAGTCTTTCACACACGTCGAACACATATCCAAACGGATTGTTTACGTAGTCCATTTTCAAGGTCCGATTCGCACTGGCGCTTTCGCTAAGTTTCACCGTACAGTCAGTCAATCGGCGAGCCTTGACCTCATCGACGGCGTCTTGTTGTTGCTGCTGTTGAGATGGTCGCGCTCGTCGCTCAGCCTCCTGATAGCACTAGAATTGTGCTATCTGCCACAGGCAACCTTTATGAATTTTTGAAAGTGTTCGTTGAAACACCGTGTATATATGCAGTCATACACTTTGTCGCACTTTAACACTCCTGATGCTTACGCATTGAAAGTGTGATATACTGGAATTCGCTTCAGCAGAAACTGGACGAAGCAACCATAGCAATACAAGAACCATTTAAGTTTGAACAAGCACATTAAGCTGAACGTGAGACGTGTCTTGCAAGATAATTTTTAAGGCATGGAGAAAGATTAGGCAACACAAACTTCCTTTTAAGTCAAAGTGGCTCCTGTAAGCATCACCAATGAAGGAGCTGGGCCTGCGTGTCTGGTAGCATCGTGAGGAACTGGCGACATCATGTTTAGCAGTAGAACTTCAAAATTACTCATCCAATGCAGCCAGTGAAGCAATCATTTAACTTGTGTTGTGTGAAAATGAAAGTCGCAACACTGCTGCATTTCATAGGTCAAGCTCTTTTCCTAGCTTGTGCTCTGTTGTCAGTGTAACATCAACCCGTTCATTGAACACAACGGACTTTCTCGTGGTGGCTGCTAAGAGCGCCTATTTTCTGTGTTTCTGGACGGTCGAACCTTTCCTATGTGCACCCTTTCCTTCGTATAATTCATATGATAGTTTGAAGAAGATTGAAGCTTGATAGCGTGAAGAAGACAAGTCCAATTGTCGAAACGTTGGCTCCTGCTCTCGCGTTCTTCTCGTGCTGCTCATCGTCATATGATAGTGTATTTTTTACAGTGTTCCATAAAACTGTCCTATTTTTTTGCGTATGTTGTATTCTTGCGTTTAGCAATTCGTTCCGCATTGGAATTTCTGAAGTTTAACTTGTCGCGGTGGTCTGTGACGGTGTGTTGAAGACAATGGAGAGCATTTTGTTGTCCGGTTAAGTTTTCATTTATGTGATGTAATTATGCATGCTTTCCCTTCTTTTGGCTCCGTGTTTTTCCGTGAATTCTTGTTCCTTTTAACTTCGCCTCGCACACCCTTTTTCCTGTATATCAGCGAGTGGTCAGTGCCGCAATCCTTTTTTGAATACGGGTTAAAAGGGTGTGACACTCTCCCTCCACCAAGAACGTTGAAACAATGGTGGCAAACAAGCACACAACTCCAATATTGTAAGAAGTGTGTGTTTCTGAGGAACTCGCGAGTGTTTTGCTCAACCTACAAACACACCAGAAATGGTAGTGTTCAGAGGCACAAGCCATTCTCATCCTCAATTAATATGGGAATGTTTTGATAGGTGCAGAGCAATCAGACTGTCTGGCGAATTTATTATTTTTTTTGCCTAAAAATTGTGCTTGTATGCTGGAGGGCAACTAAGCCATCATTGAGCTTCACCGGGAGTGGCGTGGCGTCTGTTCAAACTCATTGTCTTTCTTTCCTTCCCGCTCATAAAGATGTCCCAGCACGGGACTACGCCCCTATTCCGGAATGTAGAGCGGCCGTGATGGCGCTGGTATTAAAGTTGCACACATCGTAAATTGTCCGTCGCAATCTACGCTGAGGGTGCTGCTGTCGTGCAACGTAAACATGTTTCCTGCCCTGTGAGCCAGTTTGAGTTGAGAATGTGTCAAGAAACTTTCTGAGCAACGAAGCAGCATATTGATCCTAATAGTATGTACTTCGATTTGTAAACAGAAATATTCACATCAATCTGTTGTCACAAGCTGGATGAATTAGACGATGTTGCCGAGCAAGTCATGGTTGAGTTAACGGTATGTGCAGACAAATGTCAGCGTTTCTCGGAGACATACGTTTATTGTTTTAATACTGCGCTTCTAATTGAACGGGCTCGAAATGAAAGTTGTAGCTGGGCTTTGAGTGACCCCAAAAATGTTATACGAAACGCCTCGCGCTTTTCAAGCGACGCTTATATTCGCTAGCCGGCGCCGGCGATGTAACACTAAAGAACAGCTGATCTCAGGGCTGCACGGGTGACTCGTGATCGGCGCTCGTGCAACTGCTACCCGCGTCCGCCGTCGGCATCTGCTTCCACAGCTGGCGGCGTTGCCGCTGATCATTCCAGCGTAGAATTTCACTTCTCTTCCGTCGTCGTAATGTGGAGGCCGTGTTTACGGAGGTATAAGCCATTGCTTAAGAGGCTATTCATTGCCTGACGTAACGGACAGATTTAATTATGAAGAAATTTCATGGAAATCCGTCCAAAAAGAACGCGCTCGGGAAAGGGTTCGTCGTCGACGTGCCGATTCGAGCGTGAGGGCTTCGAAAGCCAAGGCGAAACATCAGTGAAGAGTCGCGGACTCCGAGTTGAGGGAACGCATGTTGAGGTCAAATGTCAGCGAAGAGCCGCGGACCCCGAGTTAGCGAGCGCGATGTTGAGGCCAAACTACCGCGTCGGCCAGCCCTCAAGGAACCCGACAACAGTGGTGCACGCCTCGGCAGCGCTAGTGCCAACTTCCCCGGTGCGACGGCGACGTTTCAACGCGAGTTTCGTAACCGGAACTTCGGAGCCAGGCTGTAGTGCGTGTGACCGGTTGTTGTTCAAGATTAACGTGGTACTCGTCAGTGCAATTCGTTCGGAGGAACTGAAGAAACACACGCCAAGCTTCGCTTACCCCCGTCTCCTGACAGGGGGGGCTACTGACTTTTTTATTGCGATAGCAATTATATGGACACTTCAAACGGAGTTCTACCGTCGGCGTCACCGTCGCCGTGAGGTTCCGTATAGGTTCCAAGGGCGATAAAATCGTCGCCGCGCGCCGTATGCGCGAGGGAAAGCGCGCGTAGGAGGCGCGCTATCACGGAGAGCGAACGCACGGCGGAAAGCAAACGCGACCGTCTCGCGAAAGGCCGTGGGGGTATGGGAGGGAGGGAGGTGGGGCGACGCTGTGCTGCTTCACCAAATGTTTATCTTGCAACCGGGTGCAATGGGAACTGGCCACTCTATCTCCCACGCGAAAGCAAGAAAGTGGGAAGGCAGCGCGGGAGGGAGGGGGGCAGCTTCTCCTCTGCCAACAACTTCTATGCACAACTCCTCTGCACTTTGGCCGGCGGTGGCGGTCGCCCGCACCGTCTCTTATCTCCACGCGGCTCTGACCTTTGTATGCGCTGTGCATTCGCCGCTCAGTTTCCGTTGAAGCGATAGACCGCGCGAGCCTTACCCCGCTGCGGCGGCTGCGCTTGCTGCCAGCGTTTTGACAGTGGTTGTCTGCGGTCATTCAGTGTGATCTATTCATGTTTGCTTGTGCGCGCTGGCACCACGATTGTTAATTCATTTAGTAAGCCAATGTGTCCAAGTTTACGCATCCGATAAAACTACTATCCCTACTCCGAATAGCTGTCTACTAATTTACTATCGCAAGCGATGCTTCGCCTTTCGGGCGAAACTGCGACATTTTTTTTCGCTTGTGTTATCGGGGATGAAAATGGCCACCAGTGTTTCATTATACACTAAAAACGGGTAGTTAATAATGATGGAGGAGGGCCTCTGATGTGCATTTCCATTTACCATATTCACGGCTGACAAAGCAGCGGTGTTCGTTTTGTAATTTGATTGTCTGCTCATCACATGGGCTCAGAACTGATAGTGATTCTCTTTATAGATGGTCCGCTGTTTTTGAACATGAAAAAATCTCTTAGCAGCTGATGCCAGGTTCCACCTAAGCCTAAAAACATAAATAAGATGTAGAAACCACTGATAACATACAGAAGTTTCTGCCAGTTCTGTCAGAAAATTGAATTCGTGGAAACGGGCCCTGACGGATACACTATAGACAAGTGATGTAATATAAAGGAAATACAAATGAATAACCGACCGTTTTAAGGCACGTCAAAAAAGAATGACATGCCGACCGTTGTATTACTCAAGTCAACAATTAGATAGTTCCTGTGCACCTCCTTTTAGGATATAGAGAATGTGACATGCAGGGTGTCGTACTGAACCGGAACCCGAACCAGAAGCTTATTAAGGCGAAAGTCTTACGTATCTATGTTGGCGGTGTCCTTGGCGAAACGGCGCCAAGACGAAAAATTGCGGACGCCACAAAAAGTGTGTGGAATTGACGTCACATTTGAGGGACGCTCTTGTAAACAAAGTAAATTAGTATCTTTGAAAGTAAACTTTGGTACACTTTGGTCTGGGTGGGAATCAAACCCGGGCATCCGGGGTGCGAGACGAGCACGCTTTCCTGAAGCCACGGGTGCTTTTTTTATTTATTGTGAAGCCACGGGTGCTCTATGGCTCTGGCTTACTAAAGGTGTGCCTAGTGCTTACGTGATTGCGCACGTCACGTCGCAGTCATCTGGCTGACTAAAGGTATGGCCTAGTGCGTACCTTAACATGCCGCACTTTAGGTACTACGTTAAGAGTACATATGTGGCGTTCAGGCGGTCACCTTAGCGCCACACGTGTACTTTCCATTGCGGCTCGTTATGTCTTGGAAGAAGTCTAGGCCCGATTGTATAACTTAACGCATTGCCAATATTTCTTACAAAGAAGTGTAACCCCGATTGTATAAATTCATGTATAACCAAATGTGCAGCAGGCTTTCGCCTTCTTGTGTTACAAGAGTGTAACACCTGCCGAACTTTTATAGAACTGAAGCCGAACCCGAACTGATATTCTTAGAACGTTCCTACCCCGAACCAAACCTGGGGCTAGATTCACAAAGCTTTTCTTTCGTAATTGCTCCTTGTAATTGGCCGGCTGCCTTTGATAATACTATGTATTGAGTCCAGATTGGCTGACATTCTTTCTTATGAACCATTCTAGCGTAAGAAGTTTTTGTGAATTCCGGCCCTAAATCAGAAAAATAAAATGACGGTGCCGAAGTGGTTTATAAACCAGGGATGTGCGATTCTTCGAAGTAATTCCTTTTTTCCAGTCGGCGCATCGCAGTAGCAGATCGTTACGGCTGCCGAGTTTCTCAAGTGGCAGCAAAAATACACAAGAATCTTCACATCTAATCATGCGTTGCCAAGTCCAGTGGCCTAATTTCACGAGACAACAGTAGATAAAAAGTGTTACGTTTTGACTGATGAAAAACGAGCAATGAAGAAATAAGACACAAAGTTTACACAACCTGAGCTGTATCAATATGCGCGTATTGATTACATTTCAGATTTTCGCTACTAAGTCAATCCGCTCGGTGGCTCTGTGGCTATTGCGTTGCGCTGCTTAGCACGAGGCCATGGGTTCGATTACCGGCCGGGGCGGACGCATTCCGTTAAAGATGGAATGCAAATATTCCCCTGTACTGTGCCTTAGGCGCCCAGTTAAAACCCCAGGTTGTCAAAATAATCTGGATGCCTCAACGACGGGGTCCCCACAGTCTATTTTGCAGCATGTTGGCGTTTAACCTCGCAATTTATTAAAGCCGAACAGTTCTCACGCATCGGCGCACTGGAAGAAAACTGTGGATATTTATCACTGCACAGACGCGACAAAACAGAAAAACCGTGTTAATTACCTGTACATTTTCTGTTGAAACATACAATATTGCAAAAACAAGCACGCTATGCATGGCGGTAATAATTATACTACAGCCTTCCGGAATTCAAATGCAATTTGGGCACGTAAAACTCCATTTTTTTATTGTGGCATGTTGGGGCAATAGAATGTACATGATATCAATAAATATCTACAGCTTCTGAACATGTATCCTGACGAGTCAACAGATTCCATTTTGAAGCAATAAATAACCACGATTTTTCATTCTCCCTTCATCTCAGTCACAATTTCAGTAATTTAGTCGGCAGAAAGAAGAAAAGTAACTTTAGGCTTAGGATAGTTCGGTTGAAAAATCCCTGCATCTCAAAATATTTGGTTTAGCGGCATTTAAATGTGCCGAGACAAATGCCGGCTGCAAAACTCCCAACACTGACGCGCACTCCATTCGTACCAGAGCAGTTTTTTTTTTCAATCACTTGCTGCATGCCATCGACGTGATGACAAGAACTGTCTCGACGTTTGAGCCATGAAAATAATAATTCATGTTTGATCCAGATCCTCTCTCGAAACGAAGCCTATGTGGCGAATCATAGTCGTACAGTCTACGCGTGAAGTGTTGCGTGCGCAGAAAATCGTGTTTGTACAGGACAAGAAAACGGAGGAAGACCGCGTGCGGCAGACACGGTCATTTGAAATACTTGCTGTAGGTGGCGTCCGCGACTGACACCGCAGCACCCCCGCGCGGTACTGTGGTTGTTTATATTAAGATATATATCCATATCCGCGCCACGTGCATATGCGTGAGAAAGATCGTCGTAGTGTTTACCACAAAGTGTCTTTGTTCATTGTTCTAAAGCATCAATGTCCTCACCTGCTTTTCTCCTGTTAACAAAACAAAAAAAAAAAACCGAAGCGAAATGTGAACTGCAAGCTTCTTACATTGCCAGTTTAGCCTTATGATATGAATGATATGCCAGTCTAGCCACGATATGAATCTGTGCTGTCTTCTGACACCACAGCTCACGCGCCACAGTTCGTTCACCACCAGTCCAGTAATAATTACCTGTAAAAAGCAAAATTAACTGAATGAACTTAATACGATGAAGTGAAGGTGGCGAAGCACACATACCCGTGAAGGCATCAGGATTACGTTTAATTAACACTGTCTTTGATGATTCATAGATTGCTGGATGTTGTTCGCGCAAGGATCAGCTGTGGCCAGATAGCGACCGACAAGGCTATGGTAATGTGTTGTCCGTGGTGCAGGAACGGTGAATTTTCAACTCTAGATGTAACACGGTTGTACAAAGACTTGACAACATTCGCTGTAAAGTACCGAATGTATACAGCGTGTCCCAACTATCATGCTTCAAGATTTAAAGATATACAAATGCCACGTAGCTGGACAGAACAAAGGTAATGTTGTTTGCCGTCCCTTGGAGATACTTAGATTATTTTTTGCAATACACTTTATTATATAGTTAGTCTTAATTTATTTATCAACTTCTCAAATATTATAATTAGATTAAAAGTATCAATGAGAAACTTTAGTAGACAAACACGAAAAACTCCCGATACAGCTTTCTGTTGCTCAATACGGGCTACATGAACGTGCTTTTCCGAGAATCAAAAAAGCCCGCGAATACACGCAGAATTGCCGTGCGAGTCGCCGCTCGAGGCACTCTTGTAGCTTTAATTACCAAGTTTGTTTCGCAGCCGGCAATATTGCATAAGCCTCTGCCGCGAAGATGCTTGCTTCCTGGTGCAGAGCGTGGGGTTTGGAAAAGGAGAGACCAACTGCTGCGTAAGGCACGCCGGCATGTGATTTTGAAGCATCTGTAAATACCAAGGGGCTCGAATAGTTTGCCTGAAGTTCTAGGAAGTGAATTCCCATGTGCGTCGCTGGAAAATATTTTGTGACTTTACAAATAATGCATCACAATCTAAGAGCGGCCACTGCCACGGCGGTAACAGCTTGACTGGAGCAGTAAGACAATTTCCAAGCAGTGAAGAACCCAATTCATCCCTAAGGACCAAACAGCTTTCTCGCTGCAGGTCAGTTATTGGAAAGTGTGGCAGAGGGCATATTGTTTATGGTTGAATAAGAAGGCTCTTCAATGTAGGTGCGTACTCAAAAAATATGGAAAACTGGTGTATGACCGCTGTAGATGAAGAGACCACTCATTGGACTTTACCTAGAGGCTCTCGATCAGACTTGTCCTGAAGGCACTGGGCGTGATATGGAAGCCCAGATGGTGAACAGGGTCTAAAATTTTTAATGTGTTTGGCCGTCCAAAACGATAAATTGTAGCACCGTAATCAAGGCTTGAGGGGATAAGACTTTTACACAAGTTCAGGGGACAATTCCGATGACTACGCAATGTTGTGCGCGACAGAGGGTTTAAAATCTTCATTGTTTTGAAGAATTTCGTCCTCAGGCACTTAAGATGAGGAATAAATGTAAGCTTATAAGTATGAAATAATTCCTAGAAATTTATGTTCAGTGTTCACCGATAGCTCATTTCATTGATTGCAATGCTTGGGACTGGTATTGAGAGGCGTACGCAAGTACTTTTCTAGCTGTCTACACTAAATTCTTTTTCATTTGGCGATTTACAAAATTTGATTAAACCAAGTCGCACCTGTTGTTCGCAAATAGCAATATTGCCTGATTTCAAACCAAATTGTACATCGTATACGTATATGCAATAAAACACGCTACGTGGAATGACTGTATGAAGTGAATTCATTATTACAACAAAGAGTGTCCAATTAAGCACTCCACCTTGCGGTAAACCAGTCATGTTGTTGAATGGTCGAGACAAAGCATTGCCAACTTTTAGCCGGAAAGTGTGGGGAGACAGGTAACTATCAATTATACTTAACATGTTGCCGCGGACACCCAGTGTAGCGAGATCTCATAAAATTTCTAAGCGCCATGTCGTGTCGCATGCTTTCTCAATGTCCAGCAAATGAGATAAAAAGTACTGCGTACATATAAAAGCGTCCCTAATATTTACCTGAATGCAGGGTAGACGGTTAGTTGTCGATCTACCTTCCCAGGAACAGCATTGGTATGGCTCGAGCAATTTTTGCTCTCCAGAAGGTGGAACAGTCGCCGATTTATCATCTTCCCGAACAACTAACAAAGGCAACTCGTCGACGATATAGGTCCTCGGTCTTTTTAAAAACTGGGATTTACCAGCCTCTTTCCTAGCAGGCGGAATATACCCTGAAGGCCATATGGCGTGGAAAGAGATTGCATATTTTTTGTGTGTTTCAGTGCGCAAGTTTTTTATGATTCCATAAATGATACGATCAGATGCTGCCACAGATTTATTAGGGCAGTTCAGGGATGCCTGGAGCTCTGCTGGCTGTATGCCACATTTGGTGCGCATTTCCTTTCCGAAACGCCTCATTTTGGTCTGTGTTTGTATCTAAAGAATCTTCGAGAATAGTGCGAAGAACTGAAGATGTTTTGAAAATGTGAAACCAGAAAAAAACCTGTTCTTCTAAACTATTTCGCTGAATAATTACCAAAAGTAGTGGGTGTTGCCTGCCGGCCTTTTATACTATTTAATTTATCCCACATTTCTCGCTCATTAGTATAAGTGTTCACAGCGGAAATATACTTTTCCCAACTTGCTCTCCCAGCCAGTCGACACGTCCTTATTCCTTGTGATTTCACATGCTTATAATTAATTGGGCTTTCCGCACTTGCAGAAAAGCGAAGGAGTGGCCACGCTTTTCTGCTGCTTGCGTGCTATTCTACATTCTTCATTCCACCAGGGAACGCGTCGTTCCGTAGGCACTCCTTATATTTGTGGGAAGCATTCCCATGTAGCTTCGATAGGCAATGCTGTCAAGTATGGAACGGCGTTATCATTGTTTAGGGCGCAGATGCCATGCAGCGAGAAATGCGCGAGTTCTCGGAACAGCTTCCAGCTGGCTGAATAAACATTTCACCGAGGAACGTCTGGCGAGCATTTATCTTATCTTCTAAATTATGTTCAGCACTATAAGAAAGTGGTCGCTGCCGCGGGGATTTTTAATGAATTTCCAGTGGCGGTAATTTATTAGGGTTGGAGATGCTATGCTCAAATCTTTGGAAGAATAAGTTTTGTGAGCAGCACTGTAAAACGTTAGTTTCTTCGTTGAGCAGGCACGACCCAGTCGAAAAAAAGAAAAATTTACAATTATTCGGCTTCGCACATGGCTGCAAGAGTCTTCACACAGTGTGGGTTGAAACTTCTCAGAAACACAAGGGGATTC
The DNA here is from genome assembly GCF_013339745.2 of Dermacentor silvarum. NCBI lineage: Eukaryota > Metazoa > Arthropoda > Arachnida > Ixodida > Ixodidae > Dermacentor > Dermacentor silvarum. Next base: position 5,554,334 of record NC_051156.1, read on the forward strand.
TGGCAGTTCATCTATTAGCGCCTGAAATTATTTTTTATGCAGCTGATAATGAGTGGTAAGTATAGAGAGTAGAGATTAATTCAAATATCGAATAGTCAAACACAGACGGAAGTATTTATAGCAGGAATATTTAATCCGGTATAATTAGGTGCCACGTCTGTACTGACTATATGCAAAATAGACAAAACAGCAGCTACTAGAGACAAAAGATCCGTTTTAAAAGCAATATACTAATTTTCATCAAAATAATTGCAGGAACAGCCTCACAACATCTTTTGAGCCTGGTTGCAAACGAGCTGTCCAAGAATGAATAGCTGCTCTATAGCATGCCTTCCAAAGACGTTAAATACATGGTTGCCGAAGAAAAAAAATCCCCGCATACCCACGACGTGAATGATGATGAGTGGGCGAAGCACCGGGGGATCATTCGGCTAAACCAGAGCTACGGAGGAGAGAAAGAGAGCGCGCATCGGTAACGAACGCTCTTGTGCACCGCAGCGCCCCTAGCTACGGACGAGAGATAGAGAGAGAGCGCGCGTCGGGAACGAAAGAGAAAGAGAAACGAACGCCCTTGTGCACCGCAGCACCCCTAGCTACGGACGAGCGAGAGAGAGAGCGCGCGCGTCGGGAACGAGAGAGAAAGAAAAAGTTGTCGCAGTTTCACCTGAAAGGCGAAGCAGCAATTGCGATAGCAAATTTGTAGAGAGCTATACGGAGTAATGATAGTAGCTTTATCAGCTGTATAAACTTGGACATGCAGCAGCACCGGCAACACGCAGATCTGTTGTCGACGCCGTCGGCGTTTTGCACGCGTTCGCACAAAATGCGTGCGGCGTTGGTGACTGTTGCCGGAGCCTCTGATATAAATAGGCACTTGGTGCCGCAGCTAAACGTCGCCTCAATCCCCCCCCCCCCCCCCCCCCGGCCTTTCACGCGTCGGAAGAAGGCGCGTTTGCTCTACATACAGGTGATTGTAAAGAAGGAAAGAGACGCCTACTTCTGGAGCCCTTAAAGGAGCACGGCGCAGAACGCGCGTTTGTTCTCCGCCGTGCGTTCACTCCCCGTGAAAGCGCGCGTCCCTCGCGCCCTTTCACTCGCACATACAGCGTTCGGCGGCGCGCGGCGACGATTTCATCTCTATTCACGTCATACGGAACCTCACGGCGACGGCGACGACGACGCCGACGGCAGAAATCTGCTTTGGAGTGTCCATATAATTGCTATCGCAATAAAAGAGAGTACAGCTGCGCCTCTAGCGGGAGCGGCGAGTACTAGCGTGGCTACGACGGCGCGACAAGGGATAAGGCTCGACCCTAAGAAGCTTCACCCCTAAAACGTCAGAGGTTGTGCAAAAACTTTAAAAATGCTGCTGAAGGACTTGTGTATCGTAAACACAAATAAAGGTGCCCGTTTCAAGGAAAGCATCATTGGTGGTAGCGTTAAGATGAAATTGCCACTGCCACAAACACTAAATAGCAGACTACGAGGAAAAGTGACAGGTTGTCATGTTGAGATTGAGTTTCTTTCTCAAAACATGCTGTGGTGAGGAGGGTGAGAAAAAATGTCGCAGTTTCACCCGAAAGGCGAAGCATCATTTGCGAAAGCAACTTAGCTATACGGAGTAAGGATAGTAGTTTTATCAGCTGTATAAACTTGGACATGCAGCAGCACCAACAACGCGCAGAACTGGGGTCGACGCCGTCGCCGTTTTGCCCGCGTTCGCACCGAACGCGCGCGGCGTTGGTTACTGTTGCCAGGGCCTCTGGGGGCGGCTCGGAGGTTTTCGACGAGATCAGAACCGGAAACTCGTCGAGGAGCATCTGAACTCTTTTTATCACCATCTCACCTCGTAATGTTTTAGGGGCGAAGCTCCTTACAATGTGTACATCGACGACATCATCATCTACTCAAAGACAAAGGAGGAGCACCGTAGCCATCTTTCAAAAGTTCTTCACGCTCTCAGCCTTGCCCAACTCAAAGTCAACTTCAAGAAAAGTGCGTTCTTTCAAGAAAAAGTGCTATTTCTTTGGCAGGGTGTTCGATGGACACACTAAAAGCACTAAGCAAGAATCGGTAGAAAGAATTTTCAGGTTGGTAAAGCCGTACGACGTGCACTCCCTACGAGTTTTTCTTTGCCTAGCAGGACACTTCCGGGCGTTTATCAAAGACTATGCCCTGAGAACAAGGTGTCTGCCACGTTTAACCCAGAAGGACATGCCTTTTCATTGGGACGAGGAGTGCAAAGGTGCCTATTGTGAGCTGGTAAAACTGATATCGTCGGACCCCATCTTGCGAATACCGAATTTTTCTCTGCCTTTCGTGCTGAACACAGACGCGTCACAGTATGCAACCGGTGCAGTCCTATATCAGAAATCCTCAACCCAAGCTGATCAAACGAAACACCACGTTGTGGGGTATTATAGCTATACTGTGAAGCCTGCTGAGATCGATTACTCCACCACAGAAAAGAAGGCTCTCCCTTACAAAATTGAGTTTAGACTGTCTGTAGAATGTCTATAGACGTCTTGTAGACAACTTTGCCTTTCTATAGATTTGTTCTTTTGTTGACAAATAACCTATAGACTGTCTATAGACAAAAGTTGATGACATTTCTTTTTGTCTACTCACATACTATAGACAGTCTATAGAAAAAAGTCGATAAGATAATGGTTTCTTTTTGTATACTTCCTCTCTATAGACTATCTATAGACAAAAGTCGATACAGTCCCTATTTATTCTTGTCCATTCATTTTCTATAGACTGCCTAAAGAGAAAAGTTAATAAGACTTTTATTTCTTTTTGTCTACTCCAATTCTATAGTCGGTCTGCAGAAAAAAGTCGATTTGATGTTTTTAATTTTGTCTACTTCCTCTCTATAGACTATCTATAGAAAAAAGTCGATAGAGTTTCTATTTTTGTTCATTCATTTTCTATAGACCGTCTATAGACAAAAGATAATAAGATTTTTATTTCTTTTTGTCTACTCCCCTTTTATAGTCGGTCTACAGAAAAAACTCGATAAGATGTTTATTTTTGTCTCCTTCCTCTATAGACAACCTTTCGAAAAAAAGCCGATACGGTCTCTATTTATTCTTGTCCATTCATTGTCTATAGACTGTCTATAGACAAAAGTTAATCAGGTTTTTATTTCTTTTTGTCTACTTCCATTCTATAGTCGGTCTACAGAAAGAAGTCGATAAGTTGTTTATTTCTTTTTGTGAACTTCCGCTCTATAGACTACGTATAGACCAAAGTCGATACCGTGTCTATTTATTCTTGTTCATTCTGTGTCTAAGGACTGTCTATAGGCGACAGTCGATAAGGTGTTGATTATTTTTGTATACGCCCGGTTTATACATTTTCTATAGGTGAAAGTTGATAAGGTGTCTACTTCTTTTATCTATTCCCCGTCTATGAATTTAGTCTTCAGAAAAGTCGTTAAATTGTGTTTTTTTGTCTATATTAGCGGTCTCTACGCCGTTTATATGCAAAAGTTTTCCTGTTTGCTATTTCTTTAGCCGATTGCCAGTTTAAAGAATGTCTACAGAGAAAAGCAATAAAGGTCACCATGGCATCTCTGTCATTGAATTACGCAGTCTTTAATTATTATTTTACCAGATAATTAGGTGTTTAAGAGTCTGCTCGCCGAGTTTCACCCAGTATTGCACTGGTTTTTAACATGTAACCTGTGGTCCCGGCACCCTAGTTAGTCGGGAATGCATCCCCAACGATAATTTTTTCCTTGCGAACCACACGGAGGCGGAATATATACGTCTATGTGATTTAAATTATTTTTAATTACATCCTATATCCCCCCCGCCCCCCGATTGAGGCTATAGGGTGGGACATCACCAAAGATCATGTTAACTCGAGCGAACAGACCGTATACCGATTGCGGTAAGCTGTGAGATGAACTAAAGGACAGCCGATATTGTAAAAGTCTCATTTCTTCAGGTTTACTTGCCGTCTATAGACAAAAGTCGTTAAACTCGGCCCAACCCGTGTACGCTGTAACCAAGCGGAGGTACAGGCGGATAATACGCAGCTACGTTTGATATAAGCCACTGGGATTGTATATACTGCTGACATTTATTTAAAGCCTTTTTGTAGAGTTTATTATAGACATGGTGTATATACTTCCGCATTTGTTCACCACATTATATGACCTCCGTAGTCGCTCTCGGCAATCCCAAGACAGCCTTTACAGTTGTTTTTCATAGCATTACTTCTGCGGCAATAAAATAAATAAAGCAAAATGCTGATCTAATCATGTAAATAGAGGTCATGAATGCCAATTTTAGCGAGAAGCGGATTACAAACAGGCATCATGCTAACAGTACAGAGACTTGTAATGTGTATAGCTGACAACGCAGAATTTGCTAGTGTGCGATGAACCGATGTCGCGTATGTGGTGTGTGCCTTATGTGTCGTCTGATTCTCAGATACTCTTTAGGTTCTCCCCATATCTAGGCTGCATCACTAACATCGGGTGGTTTTTCGCAGACTGATATCCCGCGCTATAAATTCATTAAAGCTTCTCGTTCACTTACAATGTGCGCCAGATACTCTGAGCCCACCCAGTCCTTTCCAGGCGCTATATGCCTGTGCGGCCGAGCATATGCGTACGTCTTTAGTGTATTGATTGCTTTGACATTCACCGGAACAGACAAATGTGCACTAACATGTGTGCAGGTATCCCATTTGGCGGTACGTTGGAAGCTATGCTTGAAATGCACTGCATTACTCATCGTCGTTGGCCATAATGCTAGCGCCTGACGTGCGTGCTAACGGTTTCTACAAACACTGCGTTCATCCCAGTGTGCGCTCTTGCTCAATGCGATAGCTCACAGCGTTTGTAATACAGCGCGCCAAGGCATCTCCTTCTTCCATGGAAAGAACTGCAAAATGGAAGGTAAAAGCAACCGGTTTCGCGCGCTTGGAACGCAGAGAGAGAGAGAGAGCGACAATAAAAAAAAGACAGAAAAGAAAAGGCCAAAGGCTCTCGGATTTCTCGGAGCACGCACGCCGTCGTCGGCCTGAGCGCATGCGCAGCGGCAGCAACGGCGGCGCGCCATCTCTCCGCGTCGATTTAAATTCTCAACGGCTGCGCCAGGCAAGTCAACGCTTGTTGCTGCTGGTGAGCTGCCTGCAACTTGTCTGTGCATTCGTCTCGACTTTGTGGCATTACACGTCAACTGCACTGAACGGTAAGTTTTCGCGAAGATGTTTTCGGTCACTAGCTCATGACTAGGTGAGCGTATTTCGTAGCGCGAACCTACTGCATGTAATGTAGGCGACTCGGGCGTAGTGTCGATTTGTCGTTTGGTTTGTAAACGCGCTCGGATTCTCGATTCTACTATAGGGAATGTTTAACTGCAAGCGATCGCTCGCGCTTGTTCATTTTACCGTCATTGTCAATGTCCGTGAAAAAAGTGGTCGCAGTTTCACCTGAAAGGCGAAGCATCAATTGCGATAGCAAACTTGTAGAGAGCTATACGGAGTAATGATATTAGCTTTATCAGCTGTATAAACTTGGACATGCAGCAGCATCGGCAACACGCAGAACTGTTGTCGACGCCATCGGCGTTTTGCCCGCGTTCGCTCAAAATGAGTGCGGCGTTGGTGACTGTTGCCGGAGCCTGTGATATAAATAGGCACTTGGTGCCGCAGCTAAACGTCGCCTCCCTTCCCTCCCCCTCCCCCACGGCTTCTCGCGCGTCGGAAGAAGGTGCATTTGCTCTACATATATGGTGATTGTAAAGGAGAAAAGAGACGCCTACTTCTGCAGCCCTTAAGCGAGCACGGCGCAGAACGCGCGTTTGTTCTCCGCCGTGCGTTCACTCCCCGTGAAAGACGCGCCCCTCGTGCCCTTTCACTTGCACATACAGCGTTCGGCGCGCGGCGACGATTTCTTCTCCAAATGACGTCATACGGAACCTCACGGCGACGGCGACGGCGACGGCTACGGCGACGGCGACGCCGACGGCAGAAATCTGCTTTTGAGTGTCCATATAATTGCTATCGCAATAAAAGGAAATGCACCATGTTTAACATAGATATTGAGTAGAAATAAGCGCGGATTGTGTGTGTTAAGCGGCGTACTGTGGGCGGCTCTCGTTTTGTGGCGCTCGATCGGCGGCCATAAACGCTGCGCTGCCTGTCTAATAAAACTCATCTAAAGCGCTTTATGTATATACCTTGAAATTGTGCTAGAGTGACGAATTGTCTAAAAGAGACGTACAGTTGAATAAATGCTAGCGTACTCAGATGAAAGGCCGTGTTTGCGGGGCATGCATCAGCAGCGTGTGCTGCCGTTTTCGTAAGTCAAAAGTACGAGTATTTATGGGGCTCCTGGCAACCAGTATAAATATATATAACCGCAAAAGCTTTCAGAGCACGAAACTCGCGATAAGCTCAGTCAATCGCAGCTTCGCAACTTAACCGAAAGAATTGGAGAACAATAAATTAGTGGCTCGGGGAAGCAGCCTTTACACGTTTGAAACTGAAGCCATTGGGTTTCAGGAGAGTTTGAAGATTTTCTGTGCTGTGCTCGTGTTGCCATGAATTACGAACTTGGCCAAGCCCTTGTCATCTTTATTAAACAAGTGCTTCAATTCAGCTGAATCTAATAGTGCATTTCAAGTGACTGACGTGTTATTCGTTATAATTACAATTATGTACTGGCAGTAATTTGGGAAGCATTAAACCACAATATTTTTATTGCCCCTAAACTGCGCGTGTCATAGACTGCCAGGGAATTTTCATGAAAACAGCCAGGGAAAGCTTGGAAAAACATCAGAGAAACTGAAAATGTCAACATAGGTATGCTGTCTTGTTATTTCCATACAATGTTTCCAGAGAATCGCTGTCTTAAACATATTTTTGAAGTATTTCACCTCCCCTAAAAATTACAAATTGGTACCATTTTCTGAAAAACAAATTAAAGTGACGCATGCTGACATGGCATTTCTTACTCAATCTTTTTGCATTACCTAAGTGTCCTGAACCTCGAAACTCTAGAAAAAATACTGATGTTATAGAGCGCCTTCAATTATTTACTGTGATAGCATTCATTCTAATGACAGTTTCAGTTTTGTTTCCCAGGAGGTGCATATGTGTCGTGCCACAACACAGAAAGTGCTGACGGGGTATTTCTGGTGCTCATGTAGTATACCTAACTTGCAACCGCGTCAGCATGCCCAAAAGATATGATTATCTATAGGAAACTAAGGGACCATATCAACACAATCAATCCATATACCTTCTATTGAAGTTATGGCCAATGATGTATCAGTTAAGAGTACGAGAAAGACATTTAAATGTGTAATAGGGAAAATAAATTACAATCTTTGGCATGATACGTGAAAGCTCCAATCACTCTTCTGAGCATATCATTCCGCGCGTCTATATTTAATTACCAGCCAAAAATGTAAACAGTCCAACGGGGTAGCCTAGTTTCAGCAATTAATATAGAGACCATTTGGGTCAATTAAGTACATTAATGTGTCATATGGCCTTGTCATCAAATGTAACATACTGTTGCTGGCGCCAGCAGCCATTGTAGCAGTTTAATTGTTCATACGGTAGAGTGAAACATTATGCGATGGTACTGTTTTGTATTGACAAGCAGCCATTAGGAATAGTTAAACCGTATTAGGCATTGACTTAAGTGGTTTGAGCGAATATGTTCGGCTGCTTAATGAGCGTACAAAGAATACACATTTGTTATTTTTGCCTCACATTGTTGTATCTACATATTTGCAGCATGCACCTGCAGCACCTTAGGAATGGCTTACACGAAAGTCAAGGCCAGCCTGGCAACCATACTCGCCAAGGGGAAGCAGCTGTAATTATGTAAATATTCTCTTTTGATGATAGCATAAGACATGCATTTGAATAAATTAATGCATTATATCGTTCAATAAGAACAGTTAATTCAATATCGGTGCACTTGTTTTCTTTTTTGCACTGCATGAGTCTGCAGTAGTGGAATTGCTTGAAATATTTGTTTCTGCAACATATGAGAGTGCAGCTGGTTCAGGATCATTATTAATCTATTAACATGAATGCAAAAATGCAGATGGGAAGCAACATGTTCACATGCATAATATACGTTCAAAATTTTGTTGCCGCCATATGTAAACAAAAATTTTAACTAACTTATAAATAATAGATTTCCTTCAAGCGAATGCATTGCATGCGACTAAACTTTCTTCAATATGCAATTACACAAATGCTCATGCAGCTTTACATAAAGATTCACGGCTGCATACATTTTAGATTTTCGAATGCTTCCATCTGCATGCATGCTTTTCTATGTACAGTTCCCTATGTATGTTCCCATATGCATACTGGATACAATAAATTTTTATACACATTTCCAATAAACTGCTTATTAGCAAACCCCACCAGCGAGTGTTTATAGAATAACATTGCCTGCAGAAACATAGTTGGCAAAATGTGGTGTATTATCTAGTATATATGGTGTCCCAGTAATTTTAGCCAAGCTGATCAATGAAAATGAAAGGTTAAAAAACAACACGGTGCAAGATCATAAAAAGACCTGCAGGTCAGACCTCTGCATTCAAGGCCGAATGCACGCCATAGGTCTTAAAATGGGATGTTATTGCACCGTATTTTCTTAATATTATTTTTCATTGGACAGCTTCACTAAATTTAAATTAGCTGAAGCACCCTGTAAAATTGTAAGGCTGAAGTCTATAGATTAGCTATACAATGATCTACAGGAACTCTCTGTAGGCAGACTGTACCGCATTCTACAAAAAGTGTAAGGCCATAAGTCCATAGACAGACTATAGACTGGTCTCTAGGAATAGTTTATAGTCTATAGACATTTCATAGAATTATGTCTACGAAAGTGAAACTATATAATCCTATAGACTTTTGTATATAGACACTCTGCAGACATTTGTCTACAAAAGTGAATTTTCATTGATCTATAGACCGTCTATAGTCAGCCTATAGAATCAGACATTTTGTAGACTAGTCTACAAAAAGTGTATGGCCATATGTCTATAGGCTGTCTATAAACTGGTCTATAGGAATAGTCTATAGATAGTCTACAGACATCTGTCTATAGATATTCTATAGACTTATTTCTTCAAAAGCAGAACTATATAAGCCTATAGACTTTTGTCTAGAGACATTCTACAGACATTTGTCTACAAAAGTGAACTTTAATTGATCTATAGACAGTCTATAGACTCAGACATTTTGTAGACTAGTCTACAATTAGTGTATGGCCGTAAGTCCATAGACTGGCTGTAGACTAGTCTAAAGAAATGTCTACAAAAGTTCTGTTGACTTATATAAAATGTCTGTACATTTTAATAGACTTTCTACAAAAAGTTTTGTAAGGGCTGGCCGTCGTAAAAGCTGTTCAGTATTTTCGTACTTACCTGGAACGTGCAAAATTCAAGCTATTCACTGACCATCAAGCACTGACTCAACTTCTGAGCATGGCACAACCAAGAGGCCACATTGCCAGATGGGTCAACTATCTGCAACAGTTTGATTTCATAATCTCGCACCGTCCTGGCGCGCTTCTCACTGATGCTGATGCACTATCTAGATTACTTGTACACGAATCAAGCGAAAATCCAGAAGTAATCAATCATACTAAACTGTGGGAAGTACCGAAGATCTCCAGTTCATCAAAGGAAAGTATCATGTACCACCAACTATGGTTCAAAGGATACTTCATTTGTACCACGACACTCCTGGATCGGGCGGACATGATGGCTTCTGGCGCACATATAAGAAATTGCTCACGAGATTGCTCATACGCACATGCCACCTCTGCCAGGTGAACAGTTAAATTCCAGCAGTAGACAGACGTTATGACGAACCTAGAATATTCAAGCGTCCCATTCGAAGTAATTCATTTGGACTTCGCGGAGCTCAAGAAGAAGGGGGAAGGAGTCAAACGAACGCAGGCTTTCCTGCTTTCCATAGATGAGTGCACAAGGATGATTGCAGCTAGAGCTGGTAAAGAAGATGCAAACAGCGTTATCGATCTCCTCAAGGCTGAATGTTTTAAGCACACAAAGACGACAGTCTTCGACAACGGGCCGCCTTTCCGGAGTGCGAAGTTATCAAAGTGGGCAGAAAAGCACGGGATAACAATCAAGTATTCCTCTCCGTACCACCCGGCAGCAAATGGCCTAGCGGAACGAGCCATACGAGACGTCAAGCAGTTTCTGAAGATGTATCCAGACTTTGCAGGTGGCTGGAAGTGCTGCCTCGAGGCCGCTGTGAAACATCACAACAGATCGTACACCACTGGTTTAGGCTGCAGTCCTCATTTTGCCACTTCGGGCACAGCTCCCATACTTCCTGCAGATCGTGAGCTGGACCTCATGGAAAACCTCCTACTCAATGAAGTCAAGAAAACTGCAAAACAACAGGAGGTCTACAAGCGCCGCATGAAGAGAAACTTTGACAAGAGACACAACAGCGAGATACCGGATATACAACCTGGAGACTATATCCTTATAAGGAAAGGAACTGGACCTTCAAACGCCACATTTTACGGACCATTTGTAGTGGTTAAGACTGCATCCCAGCATGGAATATTGAAGAGCGTCTGGTACACTGGAGCGTCCGGTCAAACGGAGTGCGCTTCCATTGGGAACGCATTCAAGTATTACACCAGGAGGTGTAATCAAAAGAAGTCAGGAAGAATGAAGCGGTCTGCACTGGATGCATGAAAGAAGACGAAGAGGGTGGCTGGGGGAGAATTGAAGATGAAAAAGTGAGATTAAATGGCGGACGACACCGGTCTCACTGAGATTATGTCTTTTATATAGCCGTTCTAGTTAGGAACGCTACAAAGGTTTGTCATTTCTCTTTGCGAGAGCAATATCGAAGCCTGTCTAATGCAGTCAGCTGCTTTGCGTACGATGTAGACTGCTTTAACTAAATCTGCCTTTTTTATCCTTCTATTTGAATACAATACACGTGTACCTGTGTTTCTGCACTGCTGATAAAAAATACACTTTACCAACGAGCCCGAGTTTCCATCCTGCTAAGATAGAGACTGAGACGGTAGCGTTGGCTTCGACAGGTCGACCAGCCCCTCAAATATTCGGAAACATGAAAATCAACAGTGTCCGTTGCGTAGTAGTACTTTTCGCACACACGCACGAAAGGCGAGCTGAATGAGAAGCACCAACGAGGTATAGCCCTCTTCCATTTTGTCGCTGTTTGGCATCCGACGGAAAAAGTAGTAGGGAACCTCATCGTTGCCACTGTAGCTTAGCCCTGTAATGCCCAAACACTGTTCCACATCAAGTAAAATATGAACAAATTGTTGGCACTTATTTCTGGCTATGGAGGGTAAAAATTCAGAAAAACTAATAAATGTTGTTGAAATGTAACTAAATTACTGTACTAATAATATCTTGTAATTGGTTTGTTAAACTTTGCGCTACTGGGACTTCGTTCCAGCATATCGAAAATACCACTAAAGGCTTTGCATTAAATTTCTCCCACATAAATTCGTATTTACAGGAATGAAACTTAGCGTAGCATATATGGTATATTGGGCATTACAAGGTTAAAGCAGCCGGCCACATAGGGCGTTGCTAGTAGACTGTTGATGCATGTTTAGTGCCCCATGGCGCACAAATTAAATTATTTAGATCACTGTGACGGCTCAAGAGCGCCGTTTTTATTTTTGTGGCATTAAACAATATTATTCCAGTAACCATAGCAAAGACGTCTCTTGTTAATATAAACAATACTAAATTTCCAGAAAATATGAACTTTATTTTACGTAGCGTCCGCACCAACTACGGCAAGCTTTATCTCTCTGGAACACATTACCATTTCCTTTAAAAGGTTTCATAAAGAACTTAAGCACCTTTTTTCAGCTTCATCCCACCCTCATTTTTCAGTATATTAAGTTTTTTTCTTCTTTTTTTAACTTAAATGCGTTCTCTATTTGTTTCCCGCATTTTTATTTTTCATTTTCTTGGAGAAGGTCCCATTAGTAGTTTTCTCTGTTGCCTAATCCGCAGCCTTGTTATTATTTAATGCATTCAACTGCTGCATTTCTGTTCATTTATGCCTTGCTTCCCAAAAACTTTTATCATTGTTAGCTTTTATCATGTTGCCGCTGTTCTTATTAATATTTCTTGTCATCATGCATAGGAGGTCTCATTTCAGTTTCTAACTGCGGGACCTCCTTCTGTATATACTTGTTACGTAATTAACCACGTTTTTGTCTTGAAAAACTGATGCTGATTCTGAATCGCAGCTCTACTGGCAAGTGCCACGCTTGCTACAATATATATATATATATATATATATATATATATATATACATATATATATATCACAATATCCTAACCTCACTTCTCCTTCGTCGCTTTGCTGTAGCTGATCGCTGCTGGCTCAACGCACGCTCCTGTTGTTCTTCTTCTGCACAAGTAGCGCTTACACGCCGTAAGGGATGGGCCAAGCATTGAGCGCTTTCCCCAAAGTGTGCAAAAGAAGGCAAAAAAATTACTGGGGCAAGACGTACTATTGCTCAGTTTTCAAAGTGGCACCGTCATCATGCTAGAATGAATTGAAAAATAGATAAAGAAATATCTTAAATTCAGGCTCTGGTCTCATTTTGTTTCTTTTACTTCTTTCTCTATGTTTCGGCTGCTTTTCACACCTGCTTTTCACTTCAATGCAGCCGACTTCCTTAATTTTCTGTTGCGACTTCTTCACTTCTATTCTTTCATAGTTTACTTCTATTCGGGAAACTACCCAGTGGCGCATACTCATGGTGGAGGATTGCCCAAGAATGTGGCGAAAGTTGTCTATTGGGAGGCACGGCCATTGGCACAGGCTCAGTTGCCCACAGTCAGTTGGCCGAGTTGCCTATTCGAGTTCATACCCAGTGGAACGCACACAGTGGCCTGCCTAACGTGTTGCATAATCGAGAAAACAGGCGCAGCCAGCATCCGTAAAGTGTGGAAACAAAGCAAACGAATTTTCGCTCTAAAACTGCCTATCACAGCTACTGGGGACTAAACTCATGCTCCGGCCGTAATAGTCTTCTGGGACCTAGACGCACTAACCGCTGCGTTACGACGAAGCTTAGAAGTGGCGGTATGGATTATTTGTGCGGAACTTTGGGTCGCATGCACGCTGTGCGAGTCGCGGCATCTGTGCACGTGTTTTGGAAGTCGCAACAATATTGCAGTGAACGATGACGACGCCTGTTTGGATAGCAATAAAGAAGTCGCTCTTGAAGAGCGGGCGAGGCGCATTGCGAGACGATGACGAAGACGACACTGCTGGCCACTGCTACTGCTACTGCCACGGCAGTAGCAGTGAATGAGTACAGAGCGGGTGAATGGCGTGATGGGTTTGATATTTAGTCTAGTAAATAAATCATCCCACATGCGACAAAATACTCTTGTAAATGCCCTAGTAAAAACTGATATCGTGGTGCCAGCAGACAATTCCTGTTACACCTCACAATGTCCCTCACTTTTTCTTGCGGTTTCCGTAGGCTACATCACCATACCCTACCCTTCCACAAGCATCAGGTTGCAATGATTTGCTCTGACCAACTGATTTGTTCTGACGCCATATATAAACTGCAAGACGGTTATGCTGTTTGCCAGAATGCGTCGCGGTAAGTTCCCTACGTTGACAAAAAGTAAATAATTATAGCGGTGTATAGTTTGTGCGCTGTAAGAATTACTGAAACAAAGGTCATTCATCCATCTCACTCGCAAATACATCTCACTGCTGAGTGACCAGACTAGAGCCGCACTCCCGGAATTGCGTCGCCAGATGGCCACTGGCCACATTTTTACTCATATTGCAATTATGCTTACTGAGTCTTTCAGTGTGGTACCTGCCTGCCTGACCTATATATTTATTCTGGACAAGTAACGGTTTATAATGCACCGTATTCTTGACACATGAGGCAAACTCGTTTTCGCGCATCACATTGCCGGCCTAATGTCGGCTGCATATCACGGGCAACCGTATAGAGAGCAATAGGAGCAGTTTGTAAGGTGCTGAAGAAATTAAACGTGCACCTGCATGCTTTCCTATCGTTTTCTTTTTTTATATTGTGCCTGATGTTAATAAAAGCAAACGCAATAAAGTTGTTTTCTTGCGGTACAGATACCTGGGGCGTTCTGCTGTTCTTTCAGAGCAAGCTGCCTGCAATGGATACCAAAAGTGCCAGCGGGTTCCCAGTGAACTTAAGCCGCGAAACCTGTTTGTTGTAACTAGGTTGCATCACGTTACAGTAGGATTTCTGCAGGGTGTTACGAGAACGCTTTTTGTTGGCTTTAATGGCTCTATATAAATGGAAGCAATTGTTCGTGGTTCATAGGCCTAGCAGGTGTGATTGTCGAAAAGGCAAAGCGGTAATTATAAAAAAAGCCTGAGTTAATGCATTATTGAGCACCTCATGGGTAAGATAAAGAAGCTCAAGGCCATGGGCACACGCCGACCTTATTTGTGAAACTAGGCAACAGCAGAAATGTGTTTGTTTTCGCGCAGCCTTCAATATATTGTTCTACCTAATCCCATTTGACCATGCATATATGGTGCTCCATAGGAAACTTATTTTCGTCTGATTTGGTAAATAGTGTCGTGCCCATAATGTGTCACCGAAATAAATGATTGAACTATTGCTGAGCGATGATTCGGGGTAAAAAGAGCAGGAAAAACATGTCTTTTGATAAATAGCTCTGGAAGTCGCTGTAAAAGCCTGCCGAGAAATGCGCACTGACAGACGCGAAAAGGCACAATAATCTAAAAAAACCTGCGCAAACGCCAAAGGATTTTATTGCTGGGGCCAAGTGCCGCTTTCCTATTTACCGACTGTCATATTTGCAATCCAGGATCGTCAGGTGCATGGTGAAGCAGTGACAGGACACGCTATCGGCGCACAGAACGCGAGTGCTGCAACGTGCTAGGCGGCCTGCGCCAACGCGTATTGCGCCGCGTTGTTCGCGTCCAATTTGCCAGCAGTCGGGCGAGGAACAAACTTCCCGTGCCTGAGGACAACAAAACGGTACCATCACTTCGCTCCAGACAAGTCATATATTTGCACTTCCGACACACATCCTTCGAAAGGATATGCTCTGCCCTCGGGCGTATGTTGCAGCTGCGAAAGGAGACGGTCGGGCACTTTTACGTGTTGAACATTTCGTTCGCCGAAGTTTTACCTTGTTTACTGCATTCAACGGTTATCGGACTTCTCCGTCGCGTATTTGTTGACAGAGTGACTTTCTCTGGCAGAAAGAAGTGTTCTCACAGTAAAACTAATTGCACCCTCACGCTTTCTCAAGCGGTAACACCCTTAACATTAAGCATGTAAAAAAATATTGTACATGATGGCAAGCTCATGTTCTAACTGAGATGACAGAAGCTGTAGTTGAAAACTGTGGAATAATTCCGACCATGAGGTGCGCACCTAAATATTGGACGGGAGAGTACGACAGCGATCGCTATTAAAGTTTGTGTCATGCATTGCTCGTGTTGTCTGTCACAGCTACCACGAAGTTTACTTGCCAGAAAAGACACCATGAAATAAATAATTATTTGGTTCAATCAAAATTTGATGTCACTAATTAAGGATGAACGTGTTCGCGTTGGGACAACCGAGAGGTCCAAGCGCAAAAAAAAAATATTTACAATATAAGTTCTCCTCGGCATGGCGGATAACTTAGAGAATGGGTGTATATGAAAGTGCGTAGCCGACGAACATTTTTTAACAACTTGGCGAGTTTGTCAACAAAGTCGAGAAGCAGAGGCAATGGTGCAGCATAAACTACATTGGGAAGATCAGTGTAATTGTTCGCATTAGATACAAAGTGTTTGTGTAGGTTTTTGAAGTATGTATACGCTAATAAAGTAGAACGATGTCGCTAACACGTTGAGATGAAGTTACCAAACGTTGTTTATCATCCCACTAAGCGAGTTTTTGTTATGACAACGTGTTAAAATACGAGTGATCAATCGCGTTTTGTTTATACAGGGTGTTTCAGCGAACACTTTCAAAGTTTATTTAAGGTTGCCTGTGGCAGATAGCTCAATTCTAGTTAATGAGCTGGTCTACTCGAAGAGGCGGACATTACTAGCTTGCACAAAAATTGAAATGCATAATCAACCAATTAACAAAAATTCACTAATTAACTTTTTAACTAATTACCTGATGTCCCATATTGCAATTTACAAATTGTAGCCGTAGAGTTCGCAAGGCGGATCCATTTAGAATTAATTCTCAGGATGACACCAGTTTCGAGATATTAATTCCCGAACTTTGCGGAGAAATGCATTGGTGTTCCAGTTATGTTTGCGCTTAAATGCAGTAAAGCGACGTTTGGTTAAGAACCTAACTCGAACGCCAATGCATTTCTCCGCAAAGTTCGGGAATTAATTTCTCGAAACTGGTGTCATCCCGAGAATTCGTTCCAAGTGGATCGGCCTTGCGAACTCCAGGGCAATACAGTTTGTAAATTGCAATATGGGCCATCAGGTAATTAGTTCAAAACTTAATTAGTGAATTTATGTTAATTATTCGATTATGCATTTCAATGTCTTGCGCAAGTAATGTCCGCCTCTTCGAGTAGACCAGCTCATCAACTAGAATTGGACTATCTGCCACCCACAGGCTAGCTTTAAGAATTTTTGAAAGTGTTCGCTGAAACAACCTGTATATATATATATATATATATATATATACATATAATTATTTGTTCAATATGTCTGATAATGCAACTGTCTTCGTTTTGTAGTTTATTCAAATGTGATCTTGTGTTTGCGTGTGTATGACTTCAACGGCGTCTCATGCCTCCGTGTGGTGTTGCTAAACTGTGAAACATCAGTTTCTTTGTCTTTCTTCTCTTTAATACTATCATGCCTGAAACTGCATTTGTGAAATACGAATGAACACTTGAAAGCGGGTTTTCTACAGTACAAATGACATGCACTGGAAAATATGATGCTTTATTTCCTGTGGCTTTTGTAAAATTGCAGTGACTGCCTCCTATTTGGTAGTGAACTGCTAAATAACGGAATGGTTTCATTTCACCTATCATAATACTTTATTCATTCAACAATTTTACGTTGTGCAGAAGCCGGTTACAGATTGTGCTTCTTGCCAAAATTTCCCGCCCGCTGTAAAATAAAAAAAAGAAACATTTATCGAATGTCTACTTTCGAGGTCACCGTTCATGGGATGCGTGTGCTACTGATCCCCTCAAGTAGGACCGCAATTCCCAGCGCATTTGCGTGTTTTATTTGTGTACCACAGCTGCGAATCCATTGTCTTGACTTAACCTATTGTAGTGGGCATTGCGTTTCCTGTACTTAACGTATATGCTCGACTAAGTGCCGCACTGGATCGCGTACGAGTGGCACCCCAAACTTGCAGTCCAAAATTTAAAAAAAAATGTTCCTGTTAGGAATTTGAAGACTGAAGAGAGCGTCGCAGCTTGTGTGCATTCTATTATATTCCGAACGCGGGGCGTGCGTGTTCTTCGGATAACATTCTGAAAAGCTTTTTCGTCTCAGTCATATCTAAACCTCGAAAGAAATGTACGGGCCGCAGCCTCGGCTTCAGCTGGCGTCTGGTTCCGGAAGAAGTGACTAATCTTGTTACTGTTGCATGAAATAAAGTAAGGCGATATTTATCCGGTCGCATCCGTGCTAGCAGACATCTGAAGGATAGCCAGAAGTTAAATTCTAGAAATTTGCAGCCTACCCACTTTTGTTCACCGACCAGTGTGGAGGCGTTCTTGAAGTGGACACACGGCTGGCCTTCCCATCTTCCACCCTACAAGATCCGCATGCCGATATCTGGCAGGTACAGATCTGGCCGCCCCTGGCGCGTCTGTCCTCGCGAAACAAGTCGGCAAAGGAAAAAGGAAAAACTTTATTGTACGAGGTGGCCCGCTCTCAGAAGGTTTTTGCGCAGAAATAATACTTGCCGTCTCCAAAGTTGACACGAGTTGACGCCGGCACATACATCTAGGCCCCGCTCAACGCCGTGGAGGGCACTGAGCACAATTGTATTCATAAGTGTGCTAACGGAACGAACCTGAGCGGCGGGGAGAACGACAACAGTGAGCACTATAGACGGGTACCAGCTGCGTGGCGTGCTTGCGTGAACAAAGACATGCGTTATAAAATTAATAGCGCTGACTCTATTTGCACAAAAATATCACGAGTATTACACACGGCCAGAAAAATGAGACCGCTATGGTACACCCCAGTGCAAGGGCCGCACCTCGTCAAGGATGCAAAAAGAAAAAGTGAGGCTCTTACACGAGTATATTCGTTACTATTCTGCAGGTCCACGTTGCCTTCACTGTCTATAGCTGACTGCTGGCAGGGTGTATGGCTAGCCGCCACTTTCTCGCATTTCCTCGTCATTGATCGGCACACGTGCTTGCTCTGGCCATGTTACCGAGTAATATAGCGCAAATCTATTGTTGCTAGGCTCGCAGAAGACGACAGAGGGGGACAAGCTGTTGCACCAACTTGTGCTGTAGCCTGCGTAACAGCGTCGTGTACCCACATTGCCGGATTCCACAGAATTTCCTTGTCTATCAGGGAGCCAGCTGTAGTGGCGTACGTGAAATTCCTTGTGCCTTCTGCAGATGGTGTATGGTCCCTTGGGTACAGGGAGGGGTATATATTACCAAATGCACAAGTTACATTTATATACACATTATACAGCTTACATGCCTAACTTAAGTTATAGCTAGTGGGCGCCTGACGGTTTAATTTTGCGACCGTGATCGCCCCCTATTTGTATTGGGCTCATTTGTTTTACAAAGGGTGTTTGGGCACTAGGGTAAAGAAATGAGCTCCCTACTGGCAGCGCCTGAGACTACCTTGCGGCGCTCGAGCCCGCCGCACTCATAGATGGTTGGGGCTCCTGGGCTAGCCTTAATCTCCAGCGCTTGCGCCCCGAATGGAGACAGGCATGTTCCGCTATGGTCAAAGGGGCTGTATATCCCTCTCTCCTGCTGCCCGAGTCTTTTCGTGCCATTTTTGGACCATACGTGTAGAGCGGAGAGGGGCCATATGGCCGAGCAAGCGTAAAATTTCTGCAACGAATTGCACACTTTAAGGTGCTTGAACTCCTGGCTCGATGAGTTATACCGGCGCATAGTGAGCGGTCTTAAACGCGTCAGTCCCTGCTCGGTTGGACATACGTAGTTCCGGGTTACGTCCTCTCAGAACAACGTGCACAAGGCTAAATTTAGATTCGATTGGGTATGGCGTGGCGCGATCAAAAACGGCACCATCTGTGCACACGACACATGCATGACCGAGTAATGGCTTCTTTTCTCTACAAACGGTACTTACGTAATGCGCTTGACATTTATTGATATACTAGAGGACGCGTATGGGTTTAAATAATACAGCTATTGGGGGTACTGTGGTGTTCAATCGTGCTCGCTTCCTACTCGCAGTGGGCCCGCCGTGGACAAGGATAGTCGACATGAATCCCTCCTTCTTGCTGCGTAAGTCTGTTCACGCCATTTTGCACCCTTGGTGACGAACGCGAGGGCGCAATAACCCAGCAAGCGTGAAATTTCAGCAGAAAATTACACACTTGTATGCCTTACTCGTATTACTCCTAGCACGTGACCTTCTCTGACTGATTTCAACGACTTCAAATATAGCAAAAAAATACAATATGCAAAGAAATATAAGTAATAGCACAATGTCAGAAATCGGCCAACTAGTTGGTTTTTCATCATGTAACTTCTCGGCACCAAAACAATGTTTTAGATAGAGGAGCAACGACATACACAACCGCTAATTTTCAACTAAAGCGGTTTTTCTGATGGCGTGCCATTGGTACATGAGAAGTAGGCGTGGGCGAATATTTGAAATTTCGACTGCGAATCGAATATTACGCGCTAACTATTTGTATTCGAAAACGAACTATTAGGTATTTTGGAATGTCGAAACTAAGCAGCTATTTCGCAACAACCAACAGTTAAAGCCTTGTTACTGTTCTTCGTCTGCTAAAGAAAATCACAGATTATCAAAGGTGACCGAACGACCAAATGCAAGCTTTGTTTTCGGTTTGACGGCGACAATCGTACTTATGTGATTGCCATTTCATCTGGGGCAATGGTACGAATAGACTTGCAAATAACCTTATAGGGTTGCAAAAAATGCGTTACGGGTCGTAGATAAATTATCTAATAATGTCCATACCTACAATTTGTTCTGAAAATACAGTGTAGTAAAGCTGCCTCCAGTCCTTGAGTAAAAACTTTTGTATTCTTTAAAGATTTAAATACGTTATGATACAGGTAACCATAGATCTACAGCAAAATTAAAACTCAATATGCAATCTCGCTCCACAAGATATCGTCAACACTGGTTTGTTTCGAGGCCGCGTACTAATTACAGCTTCCAGATGCTGTCGTACACTTTACGAAACAGACCGAATAAATTTAACCTAACCGAATGGGAACTGTGCGTCCTCTCAAAAATAGCATCGTACGATCTACTTCATTTCTTTCTTCACTGCTTCATTAATTTATTTTCTTGAATTCGAGCTATTTAATTATCTAGTCGCTTCTGTACAATTTCGTGTAATATGTCACATATTAGTGCAAGCAGCGTTGTTAACGCATTTTTAATATTTTCTTTTATTTTGATGTTGTGACATGTGTGCTTATTTTTGTAGAATATTCCTCTGTTATGTGTATATATACAACATGTTATAGTACATTTTCACTGAGTTAATTTCTGCTATATAGGAATATTGCCTGCCATCTGTTGTCATGTGTAAGAGGCATGCGGAGCGGAAAGGAAGAAGAGGACGATGAGCACGTATCGGTCCGAATGGTGCGAGCCCTCGAGGCGCGTGACCCGAGCCGTGATCGAGGGAGAAGCGGCGCTGAGCTGGCATTATCGACGTGGCTCTGGGCCAAGAAGGTTGTAGCGTCAGCATCGCACTGGCGACGGGTGCCATGGAGGTTCGGTCAAGTCCGTGACGCTGGCAGCCCAGGGTGTGGCCTTCGACTTCGGCGACGTTCGAGAGAGGCTCCTTCGACCTGCTGCAGCCTCTCACGGCAGTGCCGGGCACTCCAGGAAGGATCCCCTTCAGAGGCAGATGAGCACGTACGAGAGTTCCCGGGGCGTCTCGTCGTAACTCGAAGAAGGAACAAGGCGGGAGCAGTGGTGGAACCCGGAGGCGTATTTCCATTTGCTAGTAGGTACAGCGTTTGACCGCTGCCGCCACGCTGCGCCGCTCGCGCGTACCATGTTTCGAGCCGCCGCCGTTGGAACGGAGGAGGCGTTGACGGAGAAAACGCTGGGCTGGTGGTGACTTAGCCTGCTGTTTGGATCGGTGGTATTATAAACGCATCACTGTTTTGATGATCCAAATATAATCTCACTATCAGGGAGGGAGCAGTCTACCTGACTGGAGCAGTATTTTTTTTTATTTGGGGTGTTGCTACGCCGCGCTCCGCAACACCCCAACGACCGCCGATTCGCGTCGGCGCCCGGCACCACGGCTGCCGCCGTGGCGCCAGGGTTCAAGCGACCGCGCTGGCAAACAGTGAGAGAGAAAAAAAAGGGAAAAGCGTGATATTAAAAAAAATGTAGCCAGAGCGGGTTTCCAACCCGCGTACGCAAGATCCCGAAGCGAGCGCCGTAACCACTCAGCCATACAGCCACGCTTCCAAGGGTTGCATTCGTGCAAACCATATCATTGCGTTCGAGCGCCCTCGGTGAACGGAACCACCTAGAAACGCGGTACGTGCGAGCGGCGCAGCGTGGCGTGGCGCCAGCGGTCAAACGCTGTACCTACTAGCAAATGTAGTGTTGCAACCCGGAGCCATCCTGTGGGGCCTTGTTGCCACGTCACCGACGGCGTGCGGGACACCTCAGCGACAGACGATTTGACTGGCCAACACCAAGGCAGCAACATTTACGGAGTCGGCGAAAACACCGACTATGATGAGGATCCGACACGCTTCGGACTTAAAAGATGCGTGCTACAACAAAAGACAGTCAGAACGCTCCTTTTGTAGCGTTAGCTATTGTAGCGTTAGCTACACTGGCCTAGCCAAGCCCGTTTCGCGCGGCACATCAAGAGCCGTGCTGCGCATGCGCAAGGATCAGTGATGTCACACGGCTTGCGCACCGCACCGGAGCCACCGGAGCCGGCACCTCTCGCGCACTCCGCCGCCGCGCGCGCGACTCACCGCCGCCGGTCTGCGCATTCCAGAGGAGTGACGTCGTAGCCGTGGTAGACGCACTGGCGCCGGCGCGCGCTCGCTGTGCAGTCGCCGTCTGACACTGCGCTGGAGCCGCTGCGCTTCTGACTGGCGTTTGCCAGTGTGGTATAGCCATGGAGAAGGAGAGCGCAAATGCTGCTCAACAGCGCAGAAGAACGGACAAGCTTGACTCATAAGAATAATGTTATCTTAAGAATAATCTTAAGAATAAGCTAAGAATAATCAGCTGAACCTTTGCTAACGCTACGTATATCCTGGCATAGCCGAGCTAAGCCACTGCAACAATTTTTGTAGCGTCTCAGCCAGAGGCTAGGGTTTCCAGACTGTCGCGTAGGAAACGCCCAAGGACTAATGCAGGCGGAACTAAGGACACGTCAATTTATTGTTAATTAGGTTGTATAAGTGCTAGTGTTTCTACCTTGTGTTTTGCTTTGAGTGAGTTTGGGGTTGAGTGTAATTAAAATATGTTTGCTGTGCTGCCCTGCGTCTCCCCACTCCATCTCCGTAACATCCGCACACCCCCGACATCGGTGACATATGACATCTGTACTGCCTGGTTTTATGAAAGGGTGGGGCTAGTCAAGCTCCTTAATGCAGGTTATTATTGTGATAGCAATTATAGGGACACTCAAAGAGGATTTCTGCCGTCGTCGTCACCGTGAGGTTCCGTATGACGTCAACAGCGATGAAATCGTCGCCGCGCGCCGGACGCTCTAGGTGCGAGTGAAAGGGCGGCAGCGGAGAACAAGCAGCGGGGCGAATGCACAGCGGAGAACAAACGCGCGTTCTGCGCCGTGCTCCCTGAAGGGCTGCAGAATTTCCTCATTTACAACCACCATATATATATATATATATATATATATATATATATATATATATATAGAGAGAGAGAGAGAGAGAGAGCAAACGCGACTTCTTCCGTCGCGCGAAAGGCCGTGAGGGGACGGGAGGGAGGGAGCGGAGGCGAGGTTTAGCTGCGGCACCAAATGCGTATTTGTATAAAAACGTTACGAGGCGAGAAGGTGATAAAAAATTTGCCGCGTATCTGCGTGCTTCGCTGCAAATGTCGTCGAAAGACGATAGTCTTCTGCCGGCCGTACTACATGAGTGCTGGTCTGATCCGCGGCCACCCGTGATGCTGTTCTCGTACCATTTCCGTCCTGGCATGAAGGTTTGTTTGAACAAATTTCATTTTACCGCATTATTTCATCAAGCGGCAATTTATGTTTTGCCCTGCCTCAGACAGCGCTTCCTTTATGTTGAATCGGCCGCATCTGGCTGGCATTGATAAAATTGAGGAGGCGCTGCGTGAGACATGGACGCCATCTGGCAATACATCGGGAAACATGAGCTTGTGCAGAGGGTTTCCTTCCTCCATGGCAGAGGGCGCTCGTCGGCGCGCAGTCGGGGAACGTCGTTCGTTGGCGCGCATATCATGGCATTTTCAGGGCAGCTTAAGAAACTAGGGTCGTTAGAGTTACGTATCTATGTATTTTCTATTAAAGGAACACACCTCCTAATACTTACCTAGTGATGTTGCGCCTCAGATATGCGTAATATTTACTTTGTGATCGATAACGTTCACAAGTATAAACAGCCGTACCAGTTCAAGTAGTGTGGGCGGTAAGCAAGTGGTCCAACTTTGGCCGGGTGGCCGAATTGGGTGACAGACAGACAAACAGACAGACAGACAGACCAAATTTTCAGCGTTTAAGTTCCCCAAGAAAGACTATCGTCTTTAATAAAAGAGTTCCGATGCTGCTCGACGAGTTTCCCGTTCTGATCTCGTCTAAAACCTCCGAGCCGCCCCCTATCCCCTATTCCCCACCCAACTCGAGAGGACTGGGAGGCGACCGTGCTCAACAGCTCCGGACTAGAGAAACAACGAGCTCTGGTCCAACGGGCTCGAGTGGCGGCTTCGACCAATGACGTCCCGGACTAAGGATGACACCTAGTTTCATGGAGCTCACGGGCTTCACCCTCTCTCTTTGTTCAATAAAAGTTTTCACCACCACCACCCCCAGAAGCCCTGGCAACAGTCACCAACGCCGCGCGCGTTCGGTGCGAACGCGGGCAAAACGGCGACGGCGTAGACCCATTTTTTCTTTCTCTATGGTAGACCCCCGTTCTGCGCGTTGTTGGTGCTGCTGCATGTCCAAGTTTATACAGCTGATAAAACTACTATCCTTACTCCGTATAGCTCTCTACTAAGTTGCTTTCGGAATGATGCTTCGCCTTCGGGTGAAACTGCGTACATATAGATACGTAACTCTAAAGACCCTAGTTTCTTAAGCTGCGCTGAAAATGCCATGCTATGCGCGCCGACGAAGGACGTTCCCCGACTACGCGCCGACGAGCGCCCACTGCCATGGAGGAAGAAAACCCCTCTGCAGAAGCTCATGTTTCCCGATGTATTGCCAGATGGCGTCCATGTCTCACGCAGCGCCTCCTCAATTTTATCAATGCCAGCCAGATGCGGCCGATTCAACATAAAAGGAAGCGCTGTCTGAGGCAGGCAAAACATAAATGGCCGCTTGATGAAATAATGCGGTAAATGAAATCTGTTCAAATAAACCTCCATTGCATTTATCATGCCAGGACGGAAATGGTACGAGAACAGCATCACGGGTGGCCGCGGATCAGACCAGCACTCATGTAGTACGGCCGGCAGAAGACTATCGTCTTTCGACGACATTTGCAGCGAAGCACGCAGATACGCGGCAATTTTTTTTCTCACCCTCCTCACCACAGCATGTTGTGAGAAATAAACTCAATCTCAACATGAAAACCTGTCACTTTTCCTCGTAGTCGGCTATTTAGTGTTTGTGTCAGTGGCAATTTCATCTTTAACGCTACCACCAGTGATGCTTTCCTGAAAACGGGCACATTTACTTGTGTTTACGATACACAAGTCCTTCAGCAGCATTTTTAAAGTTTTTGCACAACCTCTGACGTTTTAGGGGCGAAGCTCCTTAGGGTCAAGCCTTGTCCCTCGTCGCGCCGTCGTAGCCACGCTAGTACTAGCCGCTCCCGCTAGAGGCGCAGCTGTGCTTTCTTTCTCTTTCTCTCTCGTTCCCGACGCGCGCTCTCTCTCGCTCGTCCGTAGCTAGGGTGCTGCTGTTCACAAGAGCGTTTGTTTCTCTTTCTCTTTCGGTCCCGACGCTCTCTCTCTCTCTCTCTCTCGTCCGTAGCTAGGGACACTGCGGTGCACAAGGGCGTTCGTTCCCGACGCGCACTCTCTCTCTCATCCGTAGCTAGGGGCGCTGTGGTGCACAAGGGCGTTCAGTCCCGACGCGCGCGCTCTCTCTCGTCCGTAGCTAGGGGTGCTACGGTGCACAAGAGCGTTCGTTACCGACGCGCGCTCTCTTTCTCTCCTCCGTAGCTCTGGTTTAGCCGAATGATCCCCCGGTGCTTCGCCCACTGATCATCATTCACGTCGTGGGTATGTGGTGATTTTTTTTCTTCGGCAACCATTTATTTACCGTTTTTGGAAGGCATGCTATAGAGCAGCTATTCATTCTTGGACAGCTCGTTTGCAACCAGGCTCAAAAGATGTTGTGAGGCTGTTCCTGCAATTCTTTTAATGAAAATTAGTATATTGCTTTTAAAACGGATCTTTTGTCTCTAGTAGCTGCTGTTTTGTCTATTTTGCATCTAGTCAGTACAGACGTGGCACCTAATTATACCGGATTAAATATTTCTGCTACAAATATTTCCGTCTGTGTTTGACTATTCGATATTTGAATTAATCTCTATTCTCTATACTTACCCCCTCATTATCAGCTGCATAAACAATAATTTCAGGCGCTAATAGATGAACTGCCAGAATCCCCTTGTGTTTCTGAGAAGTTTAAACGCACACTGTGTGAAGACTCTCGCGGCCATGTGCGAAGCCGAATAATTGTAAATTTTCATTTTTTTCGACTGGGTCGTGCCTGCTCAATACGAAGGAACTAAAGTTTTACAGTGCTGCTAACAAAACTTATTCTTCCAAAGATTTGAGCATAGCATCTCCAACCCTAATAAATTACCGCTACTGGAAATTCATTAAAAATCCCCGCGGCAGCGACCACTTTCCTATAGTGCTGAACATAATTTAGAAGATAGGATAAATGCTCGCCACACGTTCCTCGGTGAAAGGTTTATTCAGCCGGCTGGAAGCTGTTCCGAGAACTCGCGCATTTCTCGCGGCATGGCATCTGCGCCCTAAACAATGATAAGGCCGTTCCATACTTGACAGCATTGCCTATCGAAGCTACATGGGAATGCTTCCCACAAATATAAGGAGTGCCTACGAAACGACGCGTTCCCTGGTGGAATGAAAAATGTAGGAAAGCACGCAAGCAGCAGATAAGCGTGGCCACTCCTTCGCTTTTCTGCAAGTGCGGAAAGCCCAATTAATTATAAGCATGTGAAATCGCAAGGAATAAGGACGTGTCGACTGGCTGGGAGAGCAAGTTGGGAAAAGTATATTTCCGCTGTGAACTCTTATACTGATGAGCGAGAAATGTGGAATAAATTAAATAGAATAAAAAGCCGGCAGGCAACACCCACTACATTTGGTAATTATTCAGGGAAATAGTTTAGAAGAACAGGTTTTTTTCTGGTTGCACATTTTCAAAACATCTTCAGTTCTTCGCAAGAATCTTCGAGAATAGTGCGAAGAACTGAAGATGTTTTGAAAATGTGCAACCAGAAAAAAATCTGTTCTTCTAAACTATTTCCCTGAATAATTACCAAATGTAGTGGGTGTTGCCTGCCGGCCTTTTATTCTATTTAATTTATTCCACATTTCTCGCTCATCAGTATAAGAGTTCACAGCGGAAATATACTTTTCCCTTATGACAACGTAGACAGGGAATTGTTGTGGGATATTCTTCAATACGAAGGCATAGATGACGATTTCGTGGAGCTGCTGAGGGAGATATATCGAGACCAAAATGAGGCGCTTCGGAAAGGAAATGCGCACCAAATGTGGCATACAACCAGCCATATCACTTAGCAGAGCTCTAGGCATCCCTGAACTGCTCTAATAAATCTGAGGCAGCATCTGATCGTATCATTTATGGAATCATAAAAAACTTACGCACTGAAACACACAAAAAATATGCAATCTCTTTCCACGCCATATGGCCTTCAGGGAATATTCCGCCTGCTAGGAAAGAGGCTGTTAAATCACAGTTTTTAAAAAGACCGAGGACCTACATCGCCGACGAGTTGCCTTTGTTAGTTGTTCGGGAAGATGATAAATCGGCGACTGTTCCACTTTCTGGAGAGCAAAAATTGCTCGAGCCATACCAATGCTGTTTCTGGGAAGGTAGATCGACAACTAACCGTCTACCCTGCATTCAGGTAAATATTAGGGACGCTTTTATATGTACGCAGTACTTTTTATCTCATTTGCTGGACATTGAGAAAGCATGCGACACGACATGGCGCTTAGAAATTTTACGAGATCTCGCTACACAGGGTGTCCGCGGCAACATGTTAAGTATAATCGATAGTTACCTGTCTCCCCACACTTTCCGGCTAAACGTTGGCAATGCTTTGTGTCGACCATTCAACAAAATGACTGGTTTACCGCTAGGTGGAGTGCTTAATTGGACACTCTTGAAAGCAAGATGAATCTCATCTACAAAGGCAAAGGAGATAAGGATAAGACGAGCTCGTACAGGCCAGTTACAGTAACGTCGGTGATATATAGAATGGCAATGCAAGCCATAAAATTAGAACTGTCGAAGTGAGTGGAGGAAAACGGTGTATTGGGGGAACTACAGAATGGGTTCAGGCCAGGCAGACGCTTAGAAGACAATATGTTTGTACTAACTCAGTGCATAGATATTTCAGTAGCTCAGAAAAGACCTTTATGGGAAGCATTTCTCGATATTAAAGGAGCTTATGACAACGTAGACAGGGAATTGTTGTGGGATATTCTTCAATACGAAGGCATAGATGACGATTTCGTGGAGCTGCTGAGGGAGATATATCGAGACAACCAAGTACAAGTGGCATGGGAAGGCCGAAAAGGAAATGGTGGGAATTCACCAAGGATTGAAGCAAGGATGCCCTCTGTCACCATTGTTGTTCACGCTTTACGTCAAGGGCATAGAAAGACGACTGGAAAACAGCGAATTAGGTTTTGATTTATCCTACATGCGTAATGGACAAATGGTGCAACAGAAGGTCCCTGGATTGATGTACGCAGACGACATTGTGCTACTAGCGGACAATAAAAAAGATTTACAGATACTTGCGAATATCTGTGGGAACGCAGCGACAAATCTAGGCCTTAAGTTTAGCACAGAGAAATCCGGGATTATGATCTTTAATGAACACACGAGTAACTTCGTGGTGTCAATTCAACAGCAAGTAATACCCATAGTGAAGCAATATAAGTGCCTCGGCGTACACATAAACGAAGGAAAGAATTACTCAAGCAACCACCAAGATAATCTGAAAATAAAGGGGAAGCGGAATGCAGCATTAATGAAACACAGAGCACTGTGGGGCCACAATAAGTATGAGGTGGTGCGTGGAATCTGGAAAGGAGTAATGGTGCCAGCGCTAACGTTCGCAAATGCTATTATATGCTTCAAATCGAATATATTGGCGGGTTTGGAAGTTAACCAAAGATCAGTAGGCCGGTTGGCTTTGGGAGCACACGGTAATACGACAAATGAGGCAGTGCATGGAGACATGGGTTGGGCCTCTTTTGAAGTCAGAGAAGCACAAAGCAAAATTAGTTTTGAAGAAAGGCTCAGGAACATGGATGAAAATAAATGGGCGGCTAAAGTGCACAAGTATCTCTACATGAAAAGCGTGGACACAGAATGGAGGAAGAGGTCAAGGAAGTTGGCAACCAAGTACAGGATAATCGAAACTGTAAATAGACAACCAGGGGTCATCAGAAAGAAAGTGAGAGAAATAGAGACCGTGAATTGGATGCAAAGAATGGAAACGAAAAGGACAATGGAGATTTACAAGAATGAGAAGAAATTAGAAGGGAAAATCTGTACGATAACACAAAGGGCAGTGCCTTGCTATTTGAGGCTCGAGCCGGTTGCCTAAGGACGAAAACATATCGGAACAAATATTCGGAACTAGATGAGACATGTGTATGCTGCAGTAAAGATCCAGAGACCACTCAGCACATCCTAATGGAATGCGACGGGATCCACCCAGCGAGAACCGTAGGTAACGTGCAACTCGCAGAAGCGCTTGGGTTTAAAGTGGAAGGACACATAAACAGATCAGCTGTAGAGATCAGCAAGAGACGATTAGAGTACTGGTGGAAAAAAAGCAGGGAAAAGATGGATACGACCTGATCTCTTAAAATCATAGGCAGCGGTACAAGCTAAATTTTTGAAAAAGAAAGATAATGAGAGGGTTATACAAAAATGCTAGATAAAGAACATGTGTAGTATACCTGATTAAATCAAGCAGGCTAGGTGACTATTTGTCGCCACCCCGTTTCAAAGGGGATGCCAATAAATCATCATCATCATCATCATCATCTTTGTTGTAATAATGAATTCACTTCATACAGTCATTCCACGTAGCGTGTTTTATTGCATATACGTTTACGATGTACAATTAGGTTTTACATCAGGCAATATTGCTATTTGCGAACAACAGGTGCAACTTGGTATAATCAAATTCTGTAAATCGCCAAACGAAAAAGGATTTAGTGTAGGCAGCTAGAAAAGTACTTGCGTACTCCTTTCAAGCAAGAGAGGCATAATATCAGTCCGAAGCATTGCAATCAATGAAATGAGCTATCGGTGAACAGTGAACATAAATTTCTAGGAATTATTTCATACTTATAATCTTACATTTATTCCTCATCTTAAGTGCCTGAGGACGAAATTCTTCAAAACAATGAACATTTTAAACCCTCTGTCGCGCACAACATTGCGTAGTCATCGGAATTGTCCCCTGAACTTGTGTAAAAGTCTTGTCCACTCAAGCCTTGATTACGGTGCTACAATTTATCGTTCTGGACTGCCAAACACATTAAAAATTTTAGACCCTGTTCATCATCTAGGCTTCCATATCACGCCCAGTGCCTTCAGGACATGTGCTATCCAGAGGCTCTAGGTAAAGTCCAATGAGTGGTCTCTTCATCTACAGCGGTCATACACCAGTTTTCCATATTTTTTGAGTACGCACCTACATTGAAGAGCCTTCTTATTCAACCATAAACAATATGCTCTCTGCCACACTTTCCAATAACTGACCTGCAGCGAGAAAGCTGTTTGGTCCTTAGGGATGAATTGGGTTCTTCACTGCTTGGAAATTGTCTTACTGCTCCAGCCAAGCTGTTACCGCCGTGGCAGTGGCCGCTCTTAGATTGTGATACATTATTTGTAAAGTCACAAAATATTTTCAAGCGACGCACATTGGAATTCACTTCCTAGAACTTGAAGCAAACTACTCGAGTCCCCTGGTATTTACAGATGCTTCAAAATCACATGCCGGCGCGTCTTGCGCAGCAGTTGGTCTCTCCTTTTCCAAACCCGACGCTTTGCACTAGGAAGCAAGCATCTTCGCGGCAGAGGCTTATGCAATATTGCCGGCTGCGAAACAAACTAGGTAATTAAAGCTACAAAAGTGCCTCGAACGGCGACTCGCACGGCAATTCTGCGTGTATTCGGGGGCTTTTTTGATTCTTGGAAAAGCACTTTCATGTAGCCCGTATAGAGCAACAGAAAGCTGTGTCGGGAGTTTTTCGTGTTTCTCTACAATTTTCTCGTTGATACTTTTAATCTAATTATAATATTTGAGAAGTTGATAAATAAATTAAGACTAACTATATAACAAAGCGGATTGCAAAAAATTATCTAAGTACCTCCAAGGGACGGCAAACAACATTACCTGTGTTCTGTCCAGCTACGTGGCATTTGCATATCTTTAAATCTTGAAGCATGATAGTTGGGACACGCTGTATACATTAAGTACTTTACAGCGAATGTTGTCAAGTCTTTGTACCACCGTGTTACATCTAGAATTGAAAATTCACCGTTCCTGCACCACGGACAACACATTACCATAGCTTTGTCGCTATCTGGCCACAGCTGATCCTTGCGCGAACAACATCCAGCACTCTATGAGTCATCAAAGACAAAGTTATTTAAACGTAATCCTGATGTCTTCACGGGTATGTGTGCTTCGCCGCCTTCACTTCAGCGTAGTAACTTCATTCAGTTAATTTTGTTTTTTTCAGGTAATTATTACTGGACTGGTGGTGAGCGAACTGTGGCGCGTGAGCTGTGGTGTCAGAAGACAGCACAGATTCATATCGTGGCTAGACTGGCATATCATTCATATCATATGGCTAAACTGGCAATGTAAGAAGCTTGCAGTTGACATTTCGCTTCGGTTTTTTTGTTTTGTTAACAAGAGAAAAGCAGGTGAGGACATTGATGCTTCTGAACAATGAACAAAGACACTTTGTGGTAAACACTACGACGATCTTTCTCACGTCCAATCCACGTGGCGCGGATATGGATATATATCTTAATATAAACAACCACAGTACCGCGCGGGGGTGCTGCGGTGTCAGTCGCGGACGCCACCTACAGCAAGTATTTCAATGACCGTGTCTGCCGCACGCGGTCTTCCTCCGTTTTCTTGTCCTGTACAAACACGATTTGCTGCGCACGCAACACTTCACGCGTAGACTGTACGACTATGATTCGCCACATAGGCTTCGTTTCGAGAGAGGATCTCAATCAAACATGAATTATTATCTTCATGGCTAAAACGTCGAGAAAGTTCTTGTCATCACGTCGATGGCATGCAGCAAGCGATTGAAAAAAAAAACAGCTCTGGTACGAATGGAGTGCGCGTCAGTGTTGGGAGTTTTGCAGCCGGAATTTGTCTCGGCACATTTAAATGCCGCTAAACCAAATATTTTGAGATGCAGGGATTTTTCAACCGAACTATCCTAAGCCTAAAGTTACTTTTCTTCTTTCTGCCGACTAAATTACTGAAATTGTGGCTGAGATGAAGGGAGAATGAAAAATCGTGGTTATTTATTGCTTCAAAAGGGAATCTGTTGACTCGTCAGGATACATGTTCAGAAGCTGTAGATATTTATTGATATCATGTGCATTCTATTGCCGCAACATGCCACAATAAAAAAATATGAAGTTTTACGCGCCAAAATTGAATTTGAATTCTGGAAGGCTGTAGTATAATCATTACCGCCATGCATAGCGTGCTTGTTTTTGCAATATTGTATGTGTCAACAGAAAATGTACAGATAATTAACACGGTTTTTCTGTTTTATCGCGTGTGTGCAGTGATAAATATACACAGTTTTCTTCCAGTGCGCCGATGTGTGAGAACTGTTCGGTTTTAATAAATTGCGAGGTTAAACGCCAACATGCTGCAAAATAGACTGTGGGGACCCCGTCGTTGAGGCATCCAGATTATTTTGACCACCTGGGTTTTAACTGGGCGCCTAAGGCACAGTACACGGGAATTTTTGCATTCCATCTTTAACGGAATGCGTCCGCCCCGGCCGCTAATCGAACCCATGGCCTCGTGCTAAGCAGCGCAACGCAATAGCCACAGCGCCACTGAGCGCATTGACTTAGTAGCGAAAATCTGAAATGTAATCAATACGTGCATATTCATACAACTCAGGTTGTGTAAACTTTGTTTCTTATTTCTTCATTGCTCGTTTTTCATCAGTCAAAACGTAACACTTTTTATCTACTGTTTTCTCGTGACATTAGGCCACTGGACTTGGCAACGCATGATTAGACGGGAAGATTCTTGTGTATTTTTGCTGCCACTTGAAAAACTCGGCAGCACGCCCCCCCCCCCCCCCCTCCTCCTCTCCCCCCTCCCCCCCCCCACCCCGTCTACCGTAGCTAGCACAACCAACGGTGACTCGGAGCGAAAAAAAAACTGGAATGACCGAGTTCGAAAGCCCATGGCATGCCTTCCTACAGGGCCGGAGAAGTTTCCACCACATACCTACGTCGTCTATCCCAGCTCTATCACACAACGCAAGTCGTGAGTCGTAACGATCTGCTACTGCTATGCGCCGACTGGAAAAAAGGAATTACTTCGAAGAATCGCACATCCCTGGTTTATAAACCACTTCGGCACGGTCATTATATTTTTCTGATTTAGGGCCGGAATTCACAAAAACTTCTTACGCTAGAATGGTTCATAAGAAACAATTTCAGCCAATCTAGACTCAAGACATTGTATTATCAAAGGCAGCCGGCCAAGTACAAGGAGCAATTACGAAAGAAAAGCTTTGTGAATCTAGCCCCAGGTTCGGTTCGGGGTAGGCACGTTCTAAGAATATCAGTTCGGGTTCGGCTTCAGTTCTAAAAAAGTTCGGCAGGTGTTACACTCTTGTAACACAAGAAGGCGAAAGCCTGCTCTACATTTGGTAATACATGAACTTATACAATCGGGGTTACACTTCTTTGTAAGAAATATTGGCAATGCATTAAGTTATACAATCGGGCCTAGACTTCTTCCAAGACATAACGAGCCGCAATGGAAAGTACACGTGTGGCGCTAAGGTGACCGCCTGAACGCCACATATGTACTCTTAACGTAGTACCTAAAGTGCGGCATGTTAATGTACGCACTAGGCCACACCTTTAGTCAGCGAGATGACTGCGACGTGACGTGTGCAACACGTAAGCACTAGGCACACCTTTAGTAAGGCAGAACCATAGAGCACCCGTGGATTTAGGAAAGCGTGCTCGTCTCACACCCCGGAGGCCCGGGTTCGATTCCCACCCAGACCGAAATGTACCAATATTTACTTTCAAAGATACTGATTTACTTTGTTTACAAGAGCCTCCCTCAAATGTGACGTCAATTCCACACCTTTTTTTTTTTGTGGCGTCGGCAATCTTTCGTCATGGCGCCGTTTCGCCAAGGACACCGCCAACATAGACACGTAAGACTTTCGCCTTAATAAGCTTCCGGTTCGGGTTCCGGCTCAGTACGACACCCTGCACGTCACATTCTCTATATCCTAACAGGAGGCGCACAGGACGTATCTAATTGTTGACTTGAGTAATACAACGGTCGGCATGCCGTTCTTTTCTGACGTTCCTTGAAACGGTCGGTTATTCATTTGTATTTCCTTTATATGACATCACTTGTCTATAGTGTATCTGTCAGGGGCCATTTCCACGAATTCAGTTTTCTGACAGAACTGGCAGAAACTTCTGTATGTTATCAGTGGTTTCTACATCTTATTTATGTTTTTTGGCTTAGGTGAAACCTGGCATCAGCTGCTAAGAGCTTGTTTCATGTTCAAAAACAGCGGACCATCTATAAAGAAAATCACTATCAGTTCTGAGCCCATTTGATGAGCCGACAATCAAATTACAAAACGAACACCGCTGCTTTGTCAGCCGTGAATATGGTAAATGGGAATGCACATCAGAGGCCCTCCTCCATCATAATTAACTACCCGTTTTTAGTGTATAATGAAACATTGGTGGCCATTTTCATCCCCGATAACACAAGCCAAAAGAAAAAAAATGTCGCAGTTTCGCCCGAAAGGCGAAGCATCGATTGCGATAGCAAATCAGTAGAGAGCTATTCGGAGTAGGGATAGTAGTTTTATCGGATGCATAAACTTGGACACATTGGCTCACTAACTGAATTAACAATCGCGGTGTCAGCGCGCACAAGCAAACGTGAATAGATCACACTGAATGACCGCAGACAACGACTGTCAAAACGCTGGCAGCAAGCGCAGCCGCCGTAGCGGGCGAAGCCTCGCGCGGTCTATCGCTTCAACGGAAACTGAGCGGCGAATGCACAGCGCATACAAAGGTCAGAGCCGTGTGGAGATAAGAGACGGTGCGGGCGACCGCCACCGCCGGGCAAAGTGCAGAGGAGTTGTGCAGAGGAGAAGCTGCCCCCCCCCTCCCTCCCGCACTGCCTTCCCGCTTTCTTGCTTTCGCGTGGGAGATAGAGTGGCCAGTTCCCCTTGCACCCGGTTGCAAGATAAGCATTTGGTGAAGCAGCACAGCGTCGCCCCGCCTCCCTCCCTCCCATACCCCCACGGCCTTTTGCGCGATGGTCGCGTTTGCTTGCCGCCGTGCGTTCGCTCTCCGTGATAGCGCGCCTCTCCCGCGCGCTTTCCCTCGCGTATACGGCGCGCGGCGACGATTTTATCGCCATTGGAATCTATACGGCACCTCACGCCGACGGCGACGGCAGAACTCCGGTTGAAGTGTCCATATAATTGCTATCGCATAAAAAAAAAACAGTAGCCCCCTCCCCCCTTGTCAGGAGATGGGGGTAAGCGAAGCGTGGCGTGTGCTTCGTCGGTGTTCCTCCGAACGAATTGCACTGACGAGTACCACGTTGATCTTGAACAACAACCGGTCACACGCACTACAGCCTGGCTCCGAAGTTCCGGTTACGAAATTCGCGTTGAAACCTCGCCGTCGCACCGGGGAAGTTGGCACTAGCGCTGCCGAGGCGTGCACCACTGTTGTCGGGTTTCTTGAGGGCTGGCCGACGCGGAAGTTTGGCCTCAACATCGCGTTCTCTCAACTCGGGGTCCGCGGCTCTTCGCTGACATTTGGCCTCAACATGCGTTCCCTCAACTCGGAGTCCGCGACTCTTCACTCATGTTTCGCCTTGGCTTTGGAAGCCCTCACGCTCGAATCGGCACGTCGACGACGAACCCTTTCCCGAGCGCGTTCTTTTTGGACAGATTTCCATGAAATTTCTTCATAATTAAATCTGTCTGTTACGTCAGGCAATGAATAGCCCCTTAAGCAATGGCTTATACCTCCGTAAACACGGCCTCCACATTACGATGACGGATGAGAAGTGAAAATATACGCTGGAATGATCAGTGGCAACGCCGCCAGCTGTGGAAGCAGACGCCGACGGCGGATGCGGGTAGCAGTTGCACGAGCGCCGAGCACGAGCCACCCATGCAGCTCTGAGATCAGCTGTTCTTTAGTGTTACATCGCCGGCGCCGGCTAGCGAATATAAGCGTAGCTTGAAAACTGCGAGGCGTTTCGTATAACATTTTTGGGGTTACTCAAAGCCTAGCTACAACTTTCATTTCGAGTCCGTTCATTTAGAAGCGCAGTATTAAAACAATAAATGTATCTCTCCGAGAAACGCTGACATTTGTCTGCACATACCGTTAACTCAACCACGACTTGCTCGGCAACATTGTCTAATTCATCCAGCTTGCGACAACAGATTGATGTGAATATTTCTGTTTACAAGTTGAAGTACATACTATTAGGATCAATATGCTGCTTCGTTGCTCAGAAAGTTTCTTGACACATTCTCAACTCAAACTGGCTCACAGGGCAGGAAACATGTTTACGTTGCGCGACAGCAGCACCATCAGCGTAGATTGCGACGGACAATTTACGATGAGTGCGACTTCAATACCAGCGCCATCACGGCCGCTCCACATTCCGGAATAGGGGCGTAGTTCTGGGCTGGGACATCTTTATGAGCGGGAAGGAAAGAAAGACAATGAGTTTGAACATACGCCACGCCACTCCCGGTGAAGCTCAATGATGGCTTAGTTGCCATCGAGCGTACAGGCACAATTTTTGGCAAAAAAATAAATTCGCCAGACAGTCTGATTGCTGTGCACCTACCAAAACATTCCCATATTAATTGAGGGTAAGAATGGCTTGTGCCTCTGAACACTATCATTTCTGGTCTGTTTGTAAGCTGAGCAAAACACTCGCGAGTTCCTCAGAAACACACACTTCTTACAATATTGGAGTTGTGTGCTTGTTTACCACCATTGTTTCAACGTGCTTGGTGGAGCGAGAGTGTCACACTCTTTAAACCGTATTCAAAAAAGGATTGCGGCACTGACCGCTCGCTGATATACAGGAAAAAGGGTGTGCGAGGCGAAGTTAAAAGGATCAAGAATTCACGGAAAACCACGGAGCCAAGAGAAGGGAAAGCATGCATAATTACATCAAATAAACGAAAAGTTAACCGGACAACAAAATGCTCTCCATTGTCTTCAACACACCTTCATAGACCACCGCGACAAGTTAAACTTCAGAAATTCCAATGCGGAACGAATTGCTAAACGCAATACAGCATACGCAAAAAAAATAGGAAAGTTTTATGGAACACTGTAAAAAATACACTATCATATGACGATGAGCAGCACGAGAAGAACGCGAGAGCAGGAGCCAACGTTTCGACAATTGGACTTGTCTTATTCACGCTATCAA